>NW_027635429.1:0-35375 GCF_903797595.1 Erithacus rubecula | reverse complement strand
CAGACCAAATCCCAGCCCAAGAAATTCGGGAGGGGCTGGAGGAGCCTCAGAGGGACTGCAGGGAAAGGGTGAGTGACCTCTGACCCCTGAGTGACCCCCGAGTGACCCCTGAGTGACCTCTGACCCCCGAGTGACCCCCAGGGGCTGGTGGAGCTGCCCCACAGATCCCGGCGCCCCCCAAGTGACCTGCTGGGCACAGCCTGCCACGGTGAGACCCCAAAATCCATCCCATAATCCTCAAAATCCACCCCATAAACCCCAAATCTACCCCATAGACCCCAAATCCACCCTGAGACCCCAAATCCATACCATAAACCCCAAAATCCATCCCATAAACCCCAAATCCACCCCATAGACCCCAAATCCACCCTGAGACCCCAAATCCATACGATAAACCCCCAAATCCATCCCATAATCCCCAAAATCCATCCCATAGACCCCAAATCCATCCCATAGACCCCAAAATCCATCCCATAAACCCCAAATCCACCCCATAGACCCCAAATCCACCCTGAGACCCCAAATCCATACGATAAACCCCCAAATCCATCCCATAATCCCCAAAATCCATCCCATAGACCCCAAATCCATCCCATAGACCCCAAATCATCCCATAGATCCCAAAATCCATCCCATAGATCCCAAATCTGACCCATAGATCCTGATCCTTCCTCATTGATCCCATTCCTGCCCCATAGATTCCCTGCCCCACAGATTGATCTCATTTCTGCCCCACAGATTCCCTGCCCGATACATTGATCCCATTCCCTGCCCCACACATTCCCTGCCCCATAGACTGATCTCATTTCTGCCACATAGATTTTCCTGTTCCATACATGGATCCCATTCCCTGCCCCACACATTCCCTGCCCCATAGATTTCCTTATCCCATATATTTCTCTGCCCCATAGATTCTGACCCCATTCCTGCCCCACAGATTCCCTGCCCCCCAGATCCATTTCCTGACCCCATTCTTTGTCTCTCTCTCCCCCAGCTCCTCTCCCCCCTCAGCTGCTCCAGTTTTGGGGTCGCTGCTTCTGGCCCCTCCCCCACCCTCAGCCCCCGGAGCTGCCCCCAGAGCTGCCCAGCAAGGTGGAGGTGGGGCTGCCCCAAAAATCCCAAAATTCCCAAAATTCCTGACCCAGAAATCCCAAAATTCCCAAAATTGCTGACCCAGAAATCCCAAAAATTAGCAAAATTCCTGACCCAGAAATCCCTAAAATTCCCAAAATTCCTGACTCAGAAATCCCAAAATTCCCAAAAATTCCAAAATTCCCAAAATTCCTGACTCAGAAATTCCAAAATTCCCAAAATTCCTGACCCAGAGATCCCAAAAATTCCCAAAATTCCTGACTCAGAAATCCCAAAAATCCCTAAATTCCCAGAATTCCTGACCCAGAAATCCCAAAAATTCCCAAGATTCCCAAAATTCCTGACCCAGAAATCCCAAAAATCCCCAAAATTCTCAACCCTGAGATCCCAAAAATTCCAATTTTTCCTTTAAAAATCTGATTTTCTTTTTCCCAAAAATCAGAAATTTTTGCCCAAAAATGCCAAATTTTTTTCCAAAATTTTCCCAAATTTTGCCCCAAAATTCCCAAATTTTCCCCTGAACCCCCCAAGTTTTTCCCAAAATTCCAATTTTTGCCAAAATTAGGCAGATTTTGGCCCAAATTTCTCTCCCCAGGTGCTGAGAGAGGCGCTGGAGCCGAGTCTGCCCCCCCCCCCCCCCCCCCCCCCCCCAGCTCAGGTGAGGAATTTGGGGAGAATTTGGGAATTTCTGGGGGGAATTGGTGTCACGGTCCGCCCAATTCAAGAGGGAGTCATGACTGGTTCTTTTATGGATCTCAGAGCACAAAAGACACAGCAGGGGACAAAACCAGTTTACTTTTACAGAAATGCACTTTATTTAGTGCCAACCAAAATGCAATAGTGGGACAGAGAGAGAGAGAGAAAGGGGGGTCGGGATTATAGCTACCAAGACGGGCAGACGAATCCTCGTGGAGCAGCCAATAGATGTCTGTTGCCGTCTGGGGAGATCTCGGGGGTCTCCTCTGAGAAAGTCACTTTTATAGTCCTTTCCCAAAGTGAGTGGCTTCTGGCCAAAAGGTGGGAAGATTTATGGACTATTGTGTGTGGAGCTCGTTACCCTGAGAAACAGGTGGAAACCAGATGCTTCAAGGCACACCAAACCATCTTTGTTGTTATGGACACACACGGGGCAGCCCGTACTGAGCAGTCAGTATACTGCCCACCATCTTCTTTCCAGCTGCCCTCTATTTGCACTCCTGCAAATGCTGCTGGTGCACTAAGGCTCTCCATTCCAGGCAGTCTGGAGCTCCTGCTCAAACCCATCCCTCTGTGTCCCCTCTTGGATGGAATATCAAGCAAACAACACAGGATATGCAGAGAACATGAACTTTATTCACTTTACTACTCTAAAAATCTACACTACGGGGAGTATGGGGTAATAACCTTATGCCTAACTTACTTAAACATTTAGAACAGCAACAATAAGGGGAAGGTCAGCTTCTTGTGGAAAAGGTGGTGGGGGTTGCTACAGCTAAGGATGGGGTGTCTCTAAGGCCTAAGATGGGGAATGTCGCCGTGCCTGGGCTGGCACGGGTCACACATTCCCTGCTGTGCTCTGCACGCGGTGCTGGAGCTGGAGGTCAGCGCTGAGGCAAGATTTAGGATCTCCTCCTGCTCCTGCTCTGGCTGGCCCCCTGTGCTGCTCTGCTGCTCTGGGCCCTCTGCTGGGAGCAGCGTTCCAGGCACTGCTGCAGCAGGGTGTGGTTGTTCCTCAGCAGCCGGATCAGCTCTGTGGGACAGCCTTGTCCTGGGCAGCAGCTGCGGGGCCTCTGGTGCTTCTGCTGCAAGGCAAAGCACAGGGATCCCGATGGAAGGGGCAGAGGGGCAGAGCAGGGCCCCTCTCTGGGCTGCCTTTGGCCTCTGAGCAAGAGAGCCAGGCCTGGCCAGGCTGCAGCAAGCAGAGCTCTGGCTGCCTCTGCCTGGGGCTGTCCCTGAGCTCAGCCCTGGCCTGATTCCCAGCCAGAGGCTCAGCTCCACTCTGCCATGGGGCCTTGGCCAAAGGGCTGCCCAAGAGGTCCAAGCCCATCCTTCCTGCCTGACCCCCCATCCCTCACCCTTCTCCAGCCTCTCCAGTGCCCTCGGTAGCGGCGCCATGCCAGGACAGTGCCTGTGATCAGCAGCTGCACCAGCAGGCACGTCCAGGACAGCCACGATATGTTAATGCACGAGGCGGTCGGCTCAGGGTCCCTGTCCTGCAGCTCCAGCTCCTCGAGATACAGGCCCGTGCCCGGCCCAGGATGGCTGGATGGGTCGGGACGATGGCCCAGGAGCAGCAGCAGGTAAAGTGCAGGATCCAGGGGACCGGGTCGGCCATGGTGCTCTGGGGAAGCTGCCGCCACCACACACGCTCTGGACGTCTGTCCTCGCCGAGGTGTGCCCAGGCTGTGGGGCACGGCGGTGGCTGGGGACAGTTGCCAGGCACCATGCTGCCCCAGAGGCTGTGATGTCACAGAATCCAAGCACTGGCTTGGAAGAGTTCTGAGAGATCAACTCCAGCCTGTGATCCATGGTTACCATGGCAAGCAGATCTGAGCCTGGAGTGCTATGGCCAGGCTTACCTTGAACACCTACTGCAACGGTGACTGCACCAGTGCCCCCTGGGGCACACCATTCCCATATCTCATGCCCCTTTCTGGGCAGCAGTTCTTCCTAATGTCCAGTGTACACCTCTCTTGGCACAGCTTCAAACCCTTTCTTGTCCTTGCCCATCTCTGAGACGGCTGGCACTGCCTTGGCCACTCTCCTGTATGTGGAGAAGAGGCTGTGCCAACGAGTGCCACTCCTTGTTTGCTTGTGGCTGCTGTGGAAAGGAACATTCATGTATATTGCCATTTCTTATAGATTTTACCCCAGATTTTCAGTCACAGCTGTTCTAGTGAAAACAAGTCTGTTTCCTTGAGTATTTGAAGGGTAATAGAACACAGTGGAATTGTGTTCCATTGAATTAGGGAAATTCTGCTGATTTCGTTTTACTGAGGTTTTGAGATGAGTTGCAAATCCCAAAAATTGGGGAAATAGTCATTCCACAGTTTAGATTGTGGGGATATTGATACTGGGGAAACGTGCCACATTCAGTTTAACCATTTGCCCATGTGTTGCCCGACAGAGAGACACGAAACAACTAGGTTGTTTAGTGCGGTGCTTTATTGAGGGCCCTGGGGTCTGAGGACTAGTGTCCAAAGTCAGAGCCCGCCAGATTACAATTTCTCAGAGCTTAAATACACTTCTTGGAGAATTTCTTTATCCTTTGATTTTCTTACTTCACTACCCCTACGTGATTTTCTCAAGGTTCTCCTAATCTGTCTACATTCCTCTAAGTAATAAATTGTTACACTCGGCTAGACAAGTCACATACATCATGTAGATAAACAATGCACTATTCAATAGAGAAACATTTCTATTGTTTCAGCAAGTTCTACTTGGGTACACACATAAATTTACTTAACTGAATACCCCTCACTCTTGCCAACTCAGGGCCTAAGCTACTTGATCTGTCCTTAGCATAACTACTACTAATTTTATATTTCTATTTTACTGAAACATACTGCAACATCTCCCCCTTTTTGAGCATTACTCAATCTCCTTTGCAGGGATGCTCAAATATTCACTCAGTCTTCATCTGGAGATCAGACAAATTGCACAGTGTCCTTATATGACGGAGGTGGTGTCACTGGAGCATGGGTGACGGCGCTGAGCAGTCTTCTAGTATGCAATCGCTCCTTGGTGATTACACCTGTAATGCACTTAAACACTCCAGCGACAATAAGTACCACAATTACAATCATGATTACATATTGTATCACGGATGAGATCCATCCAGAAAGTTGGAGCTCTAATGACTGAAACAGAGCACCAACCCAATTGTGCTCTGCCTCTTTTTCCAAATCTTTAATTTTTCCTTCTACACTTTCCAATTGAGAAATATCTTTCTCTACGTCAACTGTCACATTTGGAATATGGATACAACAATGATCTATTTTATTGCTTAACTATCCACACACCCCATGTTCCTTTAACAACAACAAATCTAAAGCCATCCTATTCTGTATAGTCATATGAGTTGTAGCTTGCAGCTGGAGATTTAAATCCCTAAAACCCTTCTTGGTGGCGGCTGCTAATCTTTCTGTTTGTCCCATCAATCGATAGATCATTTCTCTATTCCTGTAAGAGGCAATTTGAGCAAACAAGGATTCTAACGCCCAACCAAACTTTACTCCACTGTCAGGTTCATGCCATTGATCTTCCTCATTTTCTGCTTCCCTCTTGTGCCTTGTCATTTGTAGTTTTAATTTAGATTGTTTCCAGAAGGGACATAATGTTGGGATTCCTAACGTGATTTGGGTAACTGGCCCATCTACTGGCATATGAGTTGTCCACAAACCATGTCCTAATACCCATACTAAATTCCCTGGACTCCTTACCGTGGTAGTCTTGCAATTTATGTCCTTCTGGCTGGCAGTTCCTGTCATAGAATGGTTATATCCTCTACACTCACATCCTAATTTTAACAGCATCCTTACAGGCATCAGTCCAATTTCTAATTCCGGAGTGTCACAAGTGTATATTTTTGTACAATTCCAATTTTCCTTCTGCTGTTTGAGTTATCTCTGCGTAGAACGTAGCATAGTTAAACCTTTGTGTGTCTGATTAACTTTCCCCGTCCACTGGATCCACCATTTAACTGTATCAATGTAACTATAGGTTTCTAACAAGCTTGGTCCCCAAACTGTTTCCCATTCTTCCAAGGTAGTAACCCGTGTACAATTTTCACACACTTCTTCCCTTGTTACCCTTTTCCTGTGTATTATACTTTTTACACACGGCGGCATTACTGTTCCTGTTACCATGCAATTTCCGGCCACCTTAGGATCATTAACCCAAGCAAAATATCCTGGTAACTGTTCACATTGTTTTTGAGTTAACTGTTGAAATAAAATAGTACATACTTTTATCCATTCAACAATTTCTTTCGGTACCATCTTGCAGTTCCATGTTATATTAGCAAAAGCATTTGGCATTTCCGTAATAGGTATTCTTCCCTATAGAATGGGTTCACTTGCGGCTTGTGGTAAAGGCAAACAGGCTGTAATTTTGGATACATTTTGAACCATCCCAAAATCTAATTAATCTTACAATTAAATTCGCTTGGTCTTTACCCTGTCTAAACCCTGGGAGTTCAATTTCTGTGTTGTTTGATGTTTCCCTTACCCTTCACGGCTGAATGTGTCCCTGTGTTAACGTTACCATGGTCCTTGAGTGAGCCCACCAAGCCTCTTTCGCTACCCAGCACCAATAAGTTCCTTCATCACTTTCTTGTACGTCTTGTATGACTAAAGTAGGGGAATGTCCTAGCTTTCTCCTTTCAGCGTGATGTTTGCTACTTTGGGGAAGGTTACCTTTCCTGAACCACCATCCGAATTCTGTGAATTCAATTCCAGCCCTCACCTTACATTCCAAAATTATCGGAACTCCTCGTTCTGCTCAGTATATTCCATGTGTTGGTCTCACTCCCAGTCCTAAATGGGTTGTCCCTACTACTTCCCTTTTTCCATAGTTTGTATACCAACCACATATTATTACACAAATATAACTTCCCTCAGATGACCCCAATTTTGCTCGAGTATTATTTAACCAACTTACTTCTGCAAATTCACTTATCACCACATTTGTTTGTCCTATAGGTTTTGTCCATTGCGCAGCCTCCTTCTCCCATTTCCACCAAGTAACTGAATATTATTGTCCACTGATCTTTTCATTGTCCATGTGCAATTGATCCTTAAAGGAGGTCCATCCCACATGTCAACCTTGGCCTTGAAAGGGGAAACCACTATCTTGCTAATATTGCTCCCCCACTTTTCTACCTTAAGTCTAATTTGCTTGTAATCGAAACTGCCTTGTACCACTACTAAACATGTGAACAGATCTGTCTCATCTGTCGTTACATTTGTTATCATCAAAGTAGTATTACCAGTGTGTGTATCTCTATCGCAAACTGTGACAATATCACCTTTACAGTCTTTATCCCCCTTTTTCCAATATGCTGTAATTTCCTCAGCTCCAATTTTCTGGTCATCTCGGATCTCACAGGTCAAATTCACGTTCATCCCTTCCATCGCTCCAACTATCGGTTCTGAAACAGAGACAATTACCATTCCATGAGTAGACAAAAATCTCAACATCACTAACAAAGCAGTAATTAACAGTTTGGTACGGCCCGTATTTTCAAACGCGTCGGGGACATGATTTGAGTTTCCCATTGAGTAGGAACCCTCTTGACTCGAGTGTAATGTATTCAGTTGTCGATTCCTGCCATCTTGATTGCTGTAAAGGTTATCAAGATTACCAGGTGCGGGCCGTCCCATGTTTCCCTCAGTGGTTCCGTTGACCAGTTTTTTATGTACACATTGTCTCCAGGTTGAATGTCATGGACAGGATTCTCTAGAGGAAGCGGTCTGTTCCACTGCAAAGCCCCTCGCAGAGAACTAAGAATTCTATGAAGAGAAATGATGTAATTGAAAACTACCTGGTCCCCTGTTATGTGTAAATTGCCTTTCAGCGTGTTTGCATGATATGGTTTGCCATACAATATTTCGTATGGACTTACTCCCACCTTTTCTCATGGCTTGATTCTAATTCTTAGTAGAGCTAGTGGTAACGCTTGCGGCCACTGTAATTTGGCTTCCTGACAGATTTTTCTAATTTGCCCTTTTAAGGTCTGATTCATTCTCTCTACTTGTCCACATGATTGAGGTCTCCATGGTGTGTGTAAATTCCAGGTTATATCTAACATTCGAGCTACTTCCTGTACTATGGTGGCAATGAAATGTGGCCCCCTGTCTGATGATAGCCCTAGGGGAACCCCGAATCTCGGAATAATTTCCCTCAACAATGTCTTAACTACCTCCTTAGCTTGATTGGTTCTACATGGAAAAGCTTCTGGCCATCCAGAAAATGTGCACATATAAGCCAGTATGTACTTATACCCCTGTGCTCGTGGCAATTCTGAAAAGTCTATCTGCCAATAATCTCCTGGCTCCGGCCCTACCTGCAATTTTCCTAACTGAATTTGCTTTCTCACCACGGGATTGTTTTTCCAACAAACCGGGCACATTGCATTCACCCGCTTTGCCAATGTTAGCATCCGGTTAGAGATTATGTCGTTTTTCAGAAATTTCACCAATACCTCTGCACCCCAATGGCATTTATTGTGTTCTGTGGTTAAAATGACTTTCATGATATTCCCGGGTACCACTACTTGTCCTGTAAGGGTTACATACCATCCCATAGTGTTCTTCTGGGCCCGGAGCAAGTGTGCCAATTTTTCATCCTCAGGGGTGTACTGCGGCTGTTGATTTAAATAAGGTGTTATAGGATTTACCTTAACAGGTATTAAAGCCATCTGAGTCCAAACCTGTCGAGCCGCATCTCGTGCCGTGTAATTTGCCAAACGGTTACCATCGAATATCTTTCCTTCTTCCTTTCGATGTCCTCGTACATGCATTGCTGCCACTTGCTCCAGTTTGTGCACAGCATCAAGCAGAGCCAAAACTTCTTCACAATGTTTTATTAGAGTCCCCTGTGCATTAAGCAGCCCTCTTTCTTTCCACAGTGCACCATGAATGCGTACCACTCCGAAAGCATATTTCCAATCAGTCCAAATATTCGCTTTCTTTCCTGTGCTTAAAATTAAGGCTCAGGTCAGTCCAATAATTTCCGCTTTTTGTGCTGATGTTCCGGGAGGCAAGGCTTTGGCCTCTATTACCTGTGAAACCGTGACCACTGCATACCCAGCATACCTAGTACCGTTTTCCATAAAGCTGGATCCATCGGTAAGCAACTCCCAGTCTGCTGTTTCCAATGGTGTATCCTTTAAGTCCGGCTGGCTGGAATATACTTGTTCAATTACTTCAACGCAATCATGTGTAGGTTCTTTTTCTTTCGCCTCACTGTGAAGAAACTCTGCCGGATTTACATGGTTAGTAGTTTCTAATTCTACATCATCCTGCTCTCTCAATATTGCCTGATACTGCAACATTTGGCTGGATGATAGCCAATGTGGTCCTTTTTGTTCTAACACTGTTAACACCATATGAGGAATATACACAGTCATTTTTCCCCTCAATGTGAGTTTTCGAGCTTCTTGTATCAGCAGCACTGTTGCTGCTACAGTCCTCAAGCAGGATGGCCACCCAGCACTTACAGAATCCAACTGCTTTGAAAAATACCCCACCGGCCTCTTCCAGGACCCCAACCTCTGAGTCAATACCCCAATCGCCAGCCGCTGTCTTTCATTTACATACAGTTGAAAGGGTTTGTTCAAATCTGGCAAACCCAGAGCTGGCACCCCTTTCAGGGCTTGCTTCAGATCCTGGAAAGCCTTTTTCCGAGAGGGGGTCCATTCCAGCTGTTGATCTTTCAAAGCTTCATACAATGGTCGAGCCATCAGTCCAAAATTCAATATCCATAGTCTACACCACCTGACCATGCCTAAAAATGATCTCAATTCTTGATGATTTCTGGGAAGTGGGATAGAGCAAATTGCTTCTACTCTATTCACGCCTAGCCGGCATTGTCCCTGAGTTAGCTCACATCCTAAATATAGCATGCTTTCTCGTACTAACTGCGCCTTTTCCTTTGAGACTCGATATCCTGCTTGTCCTAACATGTTTAGTAAGGCAATTGTCAAAAAGGTACATTTTTCTTTTCCTTCTGTAGCCACTAGTATGTCATCCACATATTGTAATACCACGTAAGAAAAAGGAGACTCTTTTACCTGCATAGTCTTCCACTCCTCTAATTCCTTGACGAGTTGATTACCAAAGATTGTGGGGCTGTTCTTTAATCCTTGAGGAAGTCGGGTCCACGTGAGCTGTCTTTTCCATCCTGTCACAGGATCTTCCCATTCAAAGGCGAAATACTTCATACTTTCTTCCACCAATGGGATGCAGAAGAAGGCATCTTTCAAGTCAATCACAGTAAACCATTTAAATTTCTCTGACACGGATGTTAACAGGGTATAGGGATTGGCAACCACCGGGTGAATGTCCTTTACTATCTCATTAAGTGCTCTTAAAACCTGTACTAATCTATATTTACCATTGGGTTTTCTTACTGGAAAAATTGGGGTATTATATTCAGACTCACACTCCTTCACTAACCCAAGAGTTGTATATTGAGAAATCATTGGGGCTATTCCTCATTTGGCATCTAATTTAATAGGATACTGCCGTACCCTCACAAGTTTTGCTCCCTCTTTTAATTCTACAATTGCAGGGGTGCCGCCTTTGATTTTCCCGGTACCCCCGTTTCCCATATCCAAGGCACTACTGCTTGTTCTATCTGTACCGGAATGGGTAGAGGATCTACTTCACTAACCACGAAAATTTTCCCAATCTCTTAATCCGGAATTTCTAATTTAATCCAACCATTCTCAAATATAATTCTGACATTCAATATAGATAACAAATCCCTTCCAAAAAACAGTTCTGGTCAATTTGGCATATATAAAAATCGATGATCTAATTCCTTCTTCCCAAATTTCAAGCTCATAGGTTGCAAAAAGGGCCATTCCTCTACCTGCCCAGTAGCTCCAACTATCTGTACAGTTTTATCACTCAATGGTCCTAACCGTTTATTCAAAACCGAATGCACAGCCCCAGCGTCTACTCTAAATATTTGATCGTCTCCTTCTACCTAATTCTAAACTTAAGATCCTGGTCTAGTCAGCTCTGGTTTTGGTTCTGATAACTTCCCATCATCATTATTTGGGCTTGAGCGGCATCTGCTGGTGTAAGAGGGTAACTAGGGAAACCATTAGTGTTCCTGTTCACTCCCCTCCCGAATCCCCCTTTGGCCGGACATTCATTTTTCCAATGCCCCATCTGCTTACAAAACGCACACTGATTCAGGTCTAACCTTCCATCCACAAAACCACCACTATTCCCATTACCTTCATAAAATCTTCTACCTCTACCGCCAGGTCCTCCTCGACCCCGTCCTCTGTATCCTCTTCCCCTACCACGTTGCCCTCCTGCTTGTTGCATTAATGCTAAAATACTGGCTTGCTGGCGTTTTGCTGTTTCCTTTTCTCTATTATTGTACACCTTCCAGGCTGTTTTTAAGAATTTTTCTAATCTCCTTGTGTCTTCCTGTTCTAGCTTCTGTAGCTTTTTCCTAATATCGTCCTGAGACTGCCCGGTAAATAACAAAGCTATCTGTAATTACCCTGCTTCTGATTCCACATCCAGGCTAGTATATCTCCTAGCCGCATCTTTTAGTCTTTCCAAAAAGGCAGAAGGAGATTCATTTTTCTCCTGCTTAACTGAGTACAATTTAGACCAATTCAGTGTTTTTGGCATCCCACTCCTGACTCCCTCTATTACTAATTCTTGAAACCACTGCAGCCTTTAGTATCCTTCCCCTGTGTTCGGGTCCCACCCTGGATCATCGTGGGGTACCACCTCATTCACCGACAATCCCACTATCCTCTGAGTCCGAATGTCCTCTCTAGCCTTTTCTTTAGCTGCTTTCAGTACCATCTCCTTTTCTGTAGAATCCATCAATGTGTCTAACAAAACCTGCAAATCATTCCAATCCGGATTCTGAGTCCTAATAACCATTTTCACCACCCGTGCAGTTCTCTCTGGGTCTTCCCTATAGCTTCCCGCCGATTGCTTCAAAATTACCAAATCGCTGGGGGAAAAAGGGACCTTTACTATAACACGTTCCCCTTGGGGTCCAACCGCCTCTCGGAGTGGGGCAATCAATTGTGGCTCTGTCTGATTTCTCCGACCCTGGCGGGTTCGGGAAGCCAGAGGAATTCTTTGGGCTTCACGGGAGATACCTGGGGAGGGCGTCTGAGGACGGAGGGCTACTGAAAGCCGAGAGCATCCCGGTGTCCGTGGGGACTCCGTGATCTCATCCTCCTCGTCCTCATTACTCTCCCCGTGTTCTCCCTCACTCATAGAAGGGGCAGAGGGACATGCTTGGTGAGAAGGACCAGCCACATATAAAGACATATCTTCTTCTTTCTTATCCATTTTCACTGCACAAGCCATACATAATCCCCTTTTCTTACATCCTTCACATTCCCCTATGCCTTCGTTTTGCAGCCCAATCATTAATATTTCACATTCCTTCAACCATTCCGGCTTCCTTCCCAAGTAATAAAACAGATCCAAATACAGCATTTCATCCCATTTCCCATTTTCTTTTAAATATTGCATGAAAGGGGCTATTTTCCCTTTATTAATTGTCCCATTTAATGGCCACTCCGGCCCCCCTTCTGACGCATACAGAGGCCACCAATGGTTACAATAATCAACTAATTTCCCTTTTGTCAACCCTTCCTCAGTAAACCCCCCGTCCTTCCATTTCTTTAGTAAGCATCCCAAAGGAGTATTTTTCGGAACCTTTCCATTAGATTGTACCAACGCCTTAAAGGTTTTAAACAGCATCACTCCCAACAATATTGAAATGAAAGAAAAGATAGACAGATGAATAAGAATAGACCAAGGACAGACCAACCAACCAAACTCGCCACCCTCCGACGCCTCGGGGGAACAAGTGCTGGACCAGCGAAGCTTTCACCGCGTCTCACAGCCGGAACCTAGGCTTTTACCAAGACGTCTTTAGCCCAACCCGGCGAAGCCCACTACCTCGTCTGACGGGCAGGCACCCAGTACCAGAGAATAAAGCACCTTCAGGCTTACCTCCTGCAGTTGTCCGACAGGCGCGGGGGTCGGGCACGAACCGATGACTCCCCGAGAATCACTCGGTGCCGGCGTGGAGTAGATCAGGACGCGAACCGCCCCAGCAGCCCTCGGAGTCCTGCCGCGGTCGCCAGAAAACTGTTGCCCGACAGAGAGACACGAAACAACAGAGTTGTTAGTGCGGTGCTTTATTGAGGGCCCTGGGGTCTGAGGACTAGCGTCCAAAGTCAGAGCCTGCCAGATTACAATTTCTCAGAGTTTAAATACAATTCTTGGAGAATTTCTTTATCCTTTGATTTTCTTACTTCACTACCCCTACATGATTTTCTCAAGGTTCTTCTAATCTGTCTACATTCCTCTTAAGTAATAAATTGTTACACCCGGCTAGAAAAGTCACATACATCATGTAGATAAACAATGCACTATTCAAGAGAGTAACATTTCTACTGTTTCAGCAAGTTCTACTTGGGTACACACATAAATTTACTTAATTGAATACCCCTCACTCTTGCCAACTCAGGGCCTAAGCTACCTGATCAGTCCTTAGCATAACTACTACTAATTTTATATTTCTATTTTACTGAAACATACTGTAACACTGGGACATCTCCAGCCTTGGAGGAAGCAAGTGTCCAGTGTGACACAGCACAGCCTCATGAATCACAGCAGAGCACAGTGACTCCATGGGATCTTGGGGAACCAAGACTCAGCTGTAAGCACAGAGGAGACTCATGGAACCCAGGAGGTCATTGTGATTCCACACTGTCACAATGGAGCCTTCCTTCTGTGAGAATCCATTTCCTTACAATGTTCTCCTGGGTTCCAAGCTGTGCCTCAATGGCCCCTTGCTTCCACAAGCCATGGCACAGTCCCACTTCTCCCTGGGTTCCATGAGGCCATGCCATGTTCACAACTGACACTTGCTTCCATGAGAATCCATTGTGTCACAATGGATCCCGTGTTTCCATGAGGCTGTGCTGTGTCACAATGGACACTGGATTCCACAAAACCTGGCCATGTCCCAGTGGCACCTGTGTCCCATAAGGCCCCACTTGGTCAAAGTAGAGCCTTGGATCTGTGAGATTCCAGGTTGTCCCAATGGTCTGCTGAATTCCATGAGGCTGTGCTGTGTCACAATGCACACTGAGTTCCACGTGCCCTGGCACTATCCAAGGGTCACCTGGCTTCCATGAGGCCCCACAGTGTTTGCAACTCACACTTGGTTTCCCCAGACTGCCTTGTGTCACAGTGCTCTCCTGGGTGCCATGAGGCCCTGCTATGCAATAATGGAGCCTTTTTTCCACTGGGCCTGGCAATGTCCCAGTGGCACCTGTGTGCCATGAGGCCCCATTTGGTCAAAATGGATCCTTGGGCTGATGTGGATGAGGGTCCATAGTGATGCAGAGTCCTCAGGCAGGTGCAAAGGTGAATACTAGACCATTATCAGTTACACTGTTTTAAAGCATAACAAACATACTGGCTTACCTTCTGTCCATCTGTAATTAAAACTCCCTCAATTGTCATCTCACCTTTTGCTGCTTCTTTTGCCTCTCTGTCTGCCCACTCATTTCCTTCCTGCAGTTCCGAGCTCACCTTCTGATGTGCCTTAGTGTGCATAACTGGTACCTGCTCAGGTAGCTGAACTGCTTCCAGCAGCTGCAATATTTCCTGCACATTTGACTTTTTTCCCTTGTGAGTTTAACAGTCTGCTTTCTATCCAGATGGCTCCATACGCATGTACAACTCAAATGCATACCTCAAATCTGTATAAATATTTATTTTCTTTCCTTTGTGATTTCTTAGACGTGGGTTAGAGCGATTATCTCAGCTTTTTGTTCAGAGGTATCTATTGACAAGGGTCCAGACTCCATTACCTCTTTGCAGGTGCTAACTGCATACCCAGCATGTCGCTTTCCACTGACGACATTGCTGCTTCCATCAGTGAACCAGATTCTGTGTCATCCAAAGGGGTGTCCTTCACATCAGGTAGGCTGGAGTCGAAAGCTTCAATAGTCTCCAGGCAGTCGTGGTGTCCCAGTTCCTCCTGATTTCCACTAAGGAAAGAAGCTGGGTTGATAATGTTAGTTACAACTACCTCTACATTGTCTTGTTCCACCATGATGACTCGGTATTTCAGGAACCTTTGTGGGGAGAGCCAGTGCCCTCCCTTTACTTTCAGGACTGCAGACACTGTGTGAGACACCAGTACAGTCATTTTCTGGCCCAAGTTGGATTTGTGTACACCTTGAATATTCAGCACCACTGCTACAAGGGCTCTGAGGCATGCTGGCCATCCCTTGGCTGTTGCATCCAGTTGCTTGGATAATTAAGCAGCTGCTCTCTGGTATGGACTCAGGTCCTGGGTCAGTATCCCCAGGGCAATTCCCTGCTTCTCACGGGAAACCAGAAAGAATGGTTTACTCACACCTGGGAGTCTGAGAGCTGCAGCTGACATAACAGCATTCTTCAGCTGGTGAAAGGCCCACGTGGCCTCTTTTTGTCCACTGGAGTCCAGGCTACACATGCTTCTTTTATCTGGGTGGCTATGAGGATATTGCCCATGTACTTCAGTAACTTTCCTTCCAGGAATTCCAGATCTTTGGCAAGTTGTTCCCCAAAGGGAGTAGGAGAGTTTTTAAATCCCAGAGGCAATACCATCCATATGAGCTGGGATCTCTGCCCACTTTTCGAGTTGCCCCATTCAAATGCAATTTTTTTCTGGCTGTCTCCATGGAGACGGAGGCAAAAGAAAGTATTTTTCAAGTCTAAAACGGTAAGCCAAGTTAGCTCTGGTGTTAGGCACATTAGCCAAGTGTATGGGTTTGCTACCATGGGATAGAGATCACAGTTATTTTGTTAACAGCCCTTAGATTCTGTACTATCCCATTTGACTCATCTGGTTTTTGGACTGGTAAAATGGAAGTGTTGAACTCAGATGGGCACTCTTCTAACAACCCGTATTGCAAGAAGTTTTCAACTATTGGACTAATTCCTTCCCTGTCTTCCTTTTCCAAGGGGTACTGTTTACTTCTAACTGGTTGTTTTCCTTCCTTCAGTTGAATTACTATAGGAGGTGCATTTTTCACCCTCCATGGTACATTGGAGGTCCACACTCCCATAAACACTTGATTTATAATTTCTTCACTAAATTCTCCCTCCATATGAGCAGCTGTTAACATTAAAATTAATCCCTCTATGTACTGTTCATAATTTATCTCCAGAATAACCTCCACATTTTAAAATTTAATGGTTACTTGTAATTGTTCTAACAAGTGTCTCCCCAAACGTTGTCTCAGGAAACTGGGCAGATAGAGAAATTTATGAATATCCCATTGCTTTCCAAGCCTATACCTTAATGGTTTGCAAAAATATGCTTTTTAAAGTTGGGCAGCCCCTCCTATTACTGTAATATAATCCTTCTCCACAGGTGCCATAGTTTAATTCAGAACTGAATATGTTGCCCCCATGTCAACTAGAAATTCCACCTTTTTTTCCCCTTTCTCCCCAGATTTAACTTATAACCAGTGGATCTCCTTCAGTGAGATCTCCTGGTCCTCCTCAGTCTTCTTTCACATGTGCAATCACTTTTCCCTTTTCCTGGTCTCCCTTTTCCTGAGGGTCACCCTGTCTTCATTCTGGACATTAATTTTTCCAGTGACCATATTTCTTACAGATCACACACTGGTCTCTGCCTAAGTGGGACAGACCTTGTCTAGGTGATCCCTGTCTGCATCTTCCTCTCTCCCTCTCACTTATGACACTAGGAACTTCCTGATTCCTTGTTTATATCCTTCTTCCCAGTTACTAAAGACTCTCCACACCTTGTCCAACAGTCTCTCTAAGTTCGTCCCATCCTCCCCTGAAGCTTTTGAAGTTTATGTCTTATGCCATCCATAGATTGCCCCAGGAATAAATTGACAAGCTGCTGTATCCCTACATCAAACCCAGAGTCCAGTGATGTGTGGCAGCCCATTGCATTCCTTAATTGATCGAGGAATTTGGATGGTGACTCAGAGAGCCCCAGCTTGATTCAATATGAAGCTGACCAATTCATTGTTTTGGGAATGGCCCTTTGCAAACCACTCCTGATAGCTTTCCAACTCTCTCAATTCAGCTGATCTGTTTGGGTCCCACTGTAGATTTTGGAATGGGAAATAATCTTTCACATCCAATTGCCAGGTTTTGTAATAATCTTCTGCTAGATCCACTGCTGTTTTTATAATTAATTGTTTTTTGGTCTTGGTCACTGCATCCACTAATAATTGCATATGGTGCCAATCTGGATTGTGTTGTTTTGTTATATATTGCAGACATTTAGTTCACTGCATAATTTTTAGCAATCTTTTCCCATGCCTCCACATTGATTGTGGAGAAGGGAACTTTAACCAATATCATTTCTCCCTCTGGTCCCACTGCCTCTCATACAGGTACCTGAAATATCTGTGTCTATTGTCTAGTCCAGTGTGTGGTCAGAAGGAGAGTCTGCATCCTCTGAGTCTGCATCCTCATCCTCATCCCTTTCCTGTCTTATGTGGGGAGACTTGAGCAAACTGTCCTCCAGATCTTCCTCCTGAGCCACAGTCTGGTGAAACCTCATCTAATTTTGTACATCTTTGCCCTATACTGCACACTGAACAACACCACTTAAGCTTTCCTCTCTTATTCTCCTTTTCCTAGGGCCAGTACCAGAGGGTCAGTTGGACCCTTGATCCCACAGTCCCTCTGCCATTCAGGGTCATCTCAAACAGGGAAAAGTGTATCGGCATATGATACCTCTCCCACTTCTCTCCTAAGAAGTAGCACGAGCAGTAATATTGTGTTACAATCCAAAGTTCCATTAGGTGGCCACTTTGCTCCATTGTCCAATTTATATAAAGGGGCCACCAGTCCTTGCAGAATCTAATAAGGTCTCTCTGTTTTCTGAATCCCTTTGCCCAGCAACATCTTTCCAATGTGCAATAATACAGCCTAGTGGACTGCCTTTAGGGATCCCCTACTTTGTTCAGTTCCCAGTATCTCCTCCTTCTTGTCCTGTCCCTTTTCCACCCAAATCTCTCTTTGCAATCTCTCACAGTTCTTTCCCAATCTTCCTCCCATACACACGCCCAGGTTGCAGGGATTGAATGTGATTTTCTACACACAAACTTTAGAATTTTAGGTTTAAAATCATCTTGGTTAGGATGCCTCCATTTACACTGAGAGCATAGAGCTTTCCGTCTATCAGAGGAACAATACCAACGTTTTTCACAAGTCCTACCCTGCAACAGTAACCATGCCAACCTCCAGAAGCTCCAAAATGCCCCAAAACACCCTCAAAAACAAGCTATTCCAATCCTTCTCTCTTGAATATCCATATCCTCTTATGTAGCCTGTTCCCAATCCAAAGCTACCAACCTCCCTCTTGAAGTTCTATATATTCCTTCCAGATAAAATTGATCACTTCCTCTTTCTATACAATAGTTCACTGGATTCAGGAATTCCCAAGGATCCTGCCCAAACCACTGAGGGAGGGGGATCCTTTCCATTCATCTAGCCACAATTTAAAATATGCTCAGACCACCACATTGTAACTCTGACAGTCCACAAATATGAGCTCCTTGTATCTTGAATTCCCAAGTGTCAAAGACACAGCACTGCAGGTAGGGAGTTCCTTTAATTTCTCTTGCCAAGCTCACATTGTCCTTTCACCCTACAGTGGTCCGGTTCCCCTCTGTATTCAAAACTCTCCTGGTTCACGCTGAAGCCACATGGAAAGAGCCTGCCTACACAGCTGGGCTCTTTTAGCTTGGGGTTGATCTTCAACTAACACTTCTGAGCAAACTAAAACAAAGCAGCCAACAACACAGTCAGAGTAACAACACAGAACAAAATTACCAGTTTGTTGCAATTATAACTTTTGTCACAAGTTGGCTGCATTACTCTAAAATACACAATCACCAGCAGTGGCAGGGGACCGGTTAAGACAGAACACCGGGTCTTACAGGGAATACCATCCCCCACAAACAGGCATTCCCCCCACACATCCCACAGCCAAAATCACTGCAGGAAAGGATATCTCTCTATCAAGGACTGTGATAAATGTGATTCCTGCTAACTAAATTGTAACTATGTTAGCAAAATTGTTGCTTCATATCAATGGAAAATAATGGTTACAAAGCAAAAAGGAAAAGGAACAAAGTAGAACCTCCAGATGTCCGGTGGCAATATTAGAAGAAGCATGTAGGTTTAATAACAGCATCTAGAAATAAAAAGTTTAGACCTTGGAATGGGCCAAATTGGGATGATTCCAGGCACTGCGCACTTGGATGTGGGAACATATGCTTAGTTACATAACCCCAAGCTTAGTGTGCTTGAGCTACATGCAAGGTTCAACAGCAGACATGAGGAAGACACAGAGACTTCACTGGAAATAAAGACCCCTGAAAGGATGAGAGACCCCCTAACTACTAGTGGAGCATGCGCAATGCGGAATAATGATGTCGATTTTGGGTATAGAAACCAGGAGGAGCTTTCCAGAACATTCTGTATTAACATGTATTAACATAGAGTATGTAAGTGAGATTTTTAGCTTGTTTTGGTATGGGAGGAAGGGCTAACCCCAACCCTACCCCTGGTCAGTGTAACCCCAGTTGGTTTTGCTTATGCTTTATTTGAACCTCAATTATACTAAATTACTCACTACCAAATTTTGTATATATTCAATTATATGTATTTAATATACTTTGGTTATATAAATTTATATATAATTGCTGCTCTTTAAAATTGCAGCTAAATTTAATCTTGTTGTTTGGTTAATTGGACAAATAGAACATCATTCACAATTTGGAGTCGAAACCTGGGAACTCAGTCCAAAGGAAGAGTAGCTAGTTTTGGGAAAGAGCTCCCCACCAGTTGTTAAGGTGGTCCCAAGACTAGACCAGGCACTCTTGGAGAAGGAGTTCCAAATTAAAATAAAGCATAAGCAAAAGAAGCTAGCAATAGGATGCACACTAAAAGAAGGCTCCTGGAGGAGTGCCAGCAAAAGGTAAAGTGCCCGTAAAATGTCTTGTGCACAAAAGCTGTGTGGGAAAACAGACTGTGTAAGTACCACGGGGTTGGTTAAAGGGGTGGAAACTGTGTGCTTGTGTGTGTGAGGGAGGAATATTTGAGATGGTTCGATAGCCAAAGCCAGTGGGGGCCTCCCAGTACCCTGTTTTCAGTTTTCTGTGAGGAGGCTGGCCAGGAAAAAAAGGGAAGCAAAAGGGAAGAACAAGTGAAGACCCCGGGAGGGACTGGGAGGGAAGGTCCCAGCCCAAGAACTCACAGAAAAAGTCTTTAAGGAGAACAGAGCTAGTTGACACTCGAAGAGATGACTTAGGGGGGAAGTGACTAAGTTTAGTTAAATTATTTTTTAGAAGAAAAACAGATGGAAATTGTATGTGGTTAAAGGGTTTGAAGAAAGTGGCCAGAAAAGTTAGGGAAAATAGATTGAGAAGAAAAGTTAGGGAAAATAGATTGAGAAGAAAAATCAGAGAATTAGGAGGGAGACAAGTATTTGGCAAAAGATAAAATATTGTAAATATTTTATGTGCAAATATTGAGTGAGAAAGTTGAACCACTAAACAAGTAAGGGAGAGCATGGGACACTAAGATATAAGGGATTTCTTAGTCTTTTGCCACCATAGATGGGTCAGAGGAAGAGTAAGACCTCTGAACAAGGGGTTGTGAGTTATGACAAAAATTCACAAGAACCTGGTATGCCTGGGAACCAAGAGGGGGGTTCCAAGAAGGGGAGCAGTATTCCTCAGGACAGTCCACTGAGGATCATATTACAATACTGGGTTAAAAGGGAATCCTAAAGAGGAAAAAGCAAGCAGAAAATGATCCATTATTTTATGTTTGAATAAACAAAGGAAAAAATCTATGCAGACAATTTATATTGGCCAGAGTTTAAATCATTTGAAGATTAGATTTGTCAAGCTTTAAATCTATCTGTGAATTCAAAAGAACCTCCTAACCAGGAGAAAAGTAAATATGCAGGCCTGGGGGCCAGGGGGTGGGGGGGGTGGGGGGGGGGGGGAGTGAAATTGCAGTCTATTTTAAGAATCTTTTTAATATTTCAAATTTACAAAGGAAGAGAGAGAAATGATTAAAGAGTCAGGAATAGAGGCTTGGAAAAGAGATCAGCAGGGGCCAGAACAAGGAGATCAGATATGACCTCTGGCAGATCCAAATTGGAATAATCAGGAGGTGGAACAAGGACAGAATATGAAGGATTTCAGGTGGATGATAATCCAAGGAATTCGGGGAGCAGTGCCTGGGGAAAAAAGTGTGGAGAAAGCTCTGAGTGAACATCAAGAGGACGAGTTCCAGACAGAATGGCTAGAGAGACTAAGAATGGATTTGCAATTATACTCGGGCATAGACCCTGATACAGCAGCAGGGCAGGTCCTTTTGAAAACACAATTCATAGCTAAGTCTTGAGGGGACATCAGGAAGAAGCTGGAAAAATTGGAAGATCAGCAGGATAGGGGGCTCAGGAGTTGTTATGGGAAGCACAAAAAGTGTATGTTAGAAGAGATAAAGAAAAACAAAAAATAAGAGCCAGGACTCTAGTAGCAGCAGTCAAGGAAACACAAGCAACCACAAACACAGAGAACTTATCAGGTGTCTTGGGTTGCAGAAATACAAAAATGTGTATTCTATCACCATGTGTTGAAGCTGGGTAGGGTAGTGACCCTTATCTCTGTGGCACATATTATCTTCTAATGGGCCATTTTTAAGACTAGGTGGGGCAATCATCTTTATCTTTTCCACAACCTATCCTCCCTCCAGGAAGATATCATCTGCTGTTGGGCCATTGAGTCCCACTGTATGACTGATAAAATTACATTATCCAATTGGGAAATGTTCCAGCCAGAGGGAGGAGCCAAGCCCTTCCTACCTAGATAAAAACTGAGATTTTGAACAACAAGGTATCTCTTTCCACTGGATTCCAGAGAAAAGCCAGACCTTTCCACATTATCTCCGGACTTTCAGAGGAAAACTGCACTTTTTCTACAGGAGCACTGCTTCAGCTGAACCACATCTGTCACTCCAGGAGGACTGCAGCCACCTTTTTATTGGACTGCTACCAACACTCTGACTGACGGGGTGTCAGGTTGTATTTTGACTCTGTCAGTGTTTTGGGATTGTTCTTTGTAATACTGTATTTCTATTTTAATTTTCCTAGTAAAGAGCTCTTATTATCTTTGCATGAGAGCCCCTTAATTTCAAAATTACAGTAATTTAGAGGGGAGGGTTTACCTTCTCCATTTCAAAGAGAAGCTTCTGCCTTTCTTGGCAGACACCTGTCCTCCAAACCAGGATACAAGAAACCCTTGGTTCCATGAGCTTCCCGAGCGTCACCATGGTCTCCTTGGATTTGCATTATCACAAAGGACAACTGATTCCATGGGACCCTGTTGTGTCACAATAAACCCTTAGTGCCATGAGATTCTGGAGTGTCACAATGATCTCCCTGGTTCCATGAGGCCTTGGAGGGTCACAATGGCCCCTTGGTTCCCTGAGTTTCCATAGTGTCACAATGGTCTTCTTGTTTCTGCAGTGTCATAATGGACCATCAGTTCAATAAGGTTCCTATGTCACTGGTCACTGGTCACTCCTTGGTTCCATGTGGCCCTGCTGTGTCACCACAGCCCCTTGGTTCCAGGAGTTTCTGTGTTGTCAGTAATGATTCCTTTGTTCCAATGAGGCGCTGCAATGTCACACTGGACCATGGGTTCCATGAAGTTCTCCAGTGTCACAGTGGCCCCTTGGATCCATGAGGTCCCATAGTGCCACCATGGTGTCCTTGGATCTGCATTATCACAATGGACCATTGGTTCCCTGTGGCCTTGCTGTGTCACAATGGTCTCCTTGATTCTCTAATTCCCCTCAGTGTCACAATGGAGCCTTGTTTCTGTGAGGCTCCAAACTGTCACAATTGTCTCCTTTCCATGGAGACAATTGGTTCCATGAGGATACAAAAGCTTTGCATAGACACTGAGCAACAACTTCTTAACACACCTGGGGAAAACTGTCTGCATTCAAGAGAGGGGTTCAAGGTGACAATGGCACCATCAATTTCCATCTGCAACAGAGATCCAGGGAAAGGATGGGGACAGAGAATTCAGTTGGAAGACTCAGAGAATTCTGCTTACAGAGATAATTTCTGGTTATACTGTAGCTTGTAGAAAGGTGACATCATTCCAGGCAGCCTGTATTGAGCATTTGGCTCCTGAGTAGAGTTTGTTGTTTAGGCTTTTCCCTGGCTGGCTGCACACGCCCATCTCGCTGTGTCCCCAGCATTTCTCAGCCCAGCATTGCTGTGCCCTCCCTGGGCTCCCTGCACCCAGCGCTGCCGGCTCCTGGCACACAGAGCCATGGCATGGCCCAGCCTCAGCTGGGACACCTGGGCCACCAACATTCTGCCCTGGCAGGGACTGTGCTGCTTCCTCACCTCCAGGCTGAACCTTCCAGGATGTACTTTGGGGAGGTTTCCTTCTCTTCCCGCTCCCCAGGAAAGCTCTGTGTCCTGCTATTCACAAAGAGAGAAGGGCTGGTGGGAGATGTGGTGGTCAGAATCTGTTTGGGGTACAGTGACCATAAAATTCTGGGTTTTTCCATATTCTGTGGAAGAAAGAGAGGCATCAACAAAACTTCTACACTGGACTTAGAGTGCACGGCCTTTGGACTATTCAGGATGCAGATTTGGGCATAACTGAATCAGATACTGCTTTTGTGTAAGAGTCAGTTCAAAGTTTTCTCTGATCTGCCTCAAGACCATCATCAGAGACTGAGACCCCAGGATGCCACCCCTCCCTCTGGACCTGTGTGGGAGCCCAGGGCATACCCCTGGCCTCCTTGGGGGTCTCAAAACCCCCCTGGCAAGGGTCTGAAAGACCTCTGAGTGAGACCCTGGTGTCACAGGTGCGGAATTCTAACTCCTGGGGGAAGGTGTCAGCACAAAGGGAATGGAAACAAGCTACCAAAATTAGTAAAGTGTAAATTAGACCTTCAGAACGTAGATAAATAGATTTTTTGGAATATTTATGATAAGGGACACGTGGCCAAGATGGAGAATTTGGGGGGTGGACACCTTTTCCTCCTTCTTCTCTATGTCATCCATGTTGGGTGATATGTTGACACTCTTGGATCGGATGGGGTCAGGGCTGGACCATTTAATAAAATTGTATTGTATTGGGAAATTGTTGTGAACATGTAACACGTAGTACAAACTATCTAAGATAAGCCCTGCCTTCACCAGGCAGATTCCACCATGGATGCCAGGCTGAGCAGACTGCTGCTGGCCAGGCAAAAAGTCCCTGAGATATGAAACAATAAACAATCCCTAGAAAAAGAGAAAACTGTCTCCAACAATCTCTTTTCAGCTGCTTCAGAGAAAACCAGGGTTTGAACCACTTCATTTCCCTCTGGGGTGATCTTGGGGCAAAGGAGAAACCCCAGACTGGGGCATCTGGCGTCCCTGGGTGGGCAGTGACATCTGGCATCCCCCTG
Organism: Erithacus rubecula; assembly: GCF_903797595.1. NCBI lineage: Eukaryota > Metazoa > Chordata > Aves > Passeriformes > Muscicapidae > Erithacus > Erithacus rubecula. The sequence goes on along the minus strand of NW_027635429.1, from coordinate 11,034 downwards.
GCTGGGCAGTGACATTTGTCGTCTCTGGATGCACCACAGTCCACAAAGGTGGGTGCGGACCCCCCGAAGGGCAAGCTCAAGAAGATGCACAGAGATGGAGGAGACCCCCCAGGCAGAGACATTTGGCACGGACCCTGGTGGATCCTTGTAGCCTGCAAAGGCAGGTACAGATCCCCAGAAGACCAATCTTCAGAAGAGGCACGCTGTTAAAGAGGATTGCGGAGGAGATTTCTGGCCCTCTGCCAAGAAAAGCCAAGTTCCAGACGCGAATCGGAGAGGAGGTGTCCCGGGAAGCCTCGCTCTTGTGCACTGCTGGTCGGTATCAGGAACCTCTGAATCGATTTTGGATGAAATGATTTTGGGTAAGATGGTTCAGAATCAGACATATCATAGGATTCCCACCTAGCCATGAGCAGGGGGAGGGAGGTTTATGGCTGCCTTGCTATCAGCAGGCGGAGAAAGCAATTAAAGTCCCTCAGAGACTGGGGAAAGAGACACATCATAGGATTTTCACCTAGCCATGAGCTGCAGGAGGGAAGTTTATGACTGCCTTTCCAGCAGCAGGTGGTTCAGCAAAGGCCTTGCCAGCAGCAAGGTCAGGGAAAAATTAAGTTAGAAGTATTTCCAAGCGAGTTACAGAATGTAGATTTTTGCTATTTCACCCCTTCAGAAACCCTGACCCCAGAAGGCTGGAGAGCGCTACAGGTGACTCCCCAGGCCGTGGGGGACAGAGGGGAGGAGAACGGGACCACAAAAAATGCGGACTTGGTGCATTAAGCCGCAGGGATGTCCAGGGAAGGGCAACCTGCGGGGACTGGGACGCAGAAGGACAGGACCATGTGGGCGGCTCTCAGCCCAAAGGGGTAGGGAGCGGCAGCCTTCACACTGACCGGGAAAAAACCAGGGAAAAAGCGCAGGTTCAGTGCGTTCTGCTGCAGGGGTGTCCAGGGAGAGGCAACCTGCAGCAGCGGCCGGGACGCAGAAAAGCGGGAAGTGCGAAAAGGCACAGACAGACCTGTCTCCAGCTGTCAGAAATGCTGGGGGAGGAGATGAATGCCCTGTTTCAGGGAAACCTGAGACATCTACATTAGAACTGGCAGATTCTAATGGGGAGAGAAAATTTATGCTTTGAAAACTTAAAGGAGAAAAAATTAACAACTTTTAAGCAATTGCAGGCAGCTGCCTGGACAGAGCTGGACAGAGAAAACCCGTCCACAGCAGCGTGAAGTCACCAGCCCAGGCTCACCGAGAGAGGGGGGGAGGCACAGCCACCCTGCTCCAGAGGCTCCAGCAGCACCCCCGCTGCTCCCCCTGTGCCTGCACAGACCCAGTGCTGCAGACAGGAGGGGAATGGGGGATGGAGAGAGGCCAAGAACTGCTTTTTATCTATACTGTGGAGAACAAACAGAGCAAGGGAACAGGATAACAGACTCAGTTTTATTTTCAGTTCTTGTATGTTAAACTAAAGGTGTTTGTTTTGAATTGTTGTTAAAAAAAAATGCTGAAATTTTAAGAATGATGAAGGTATTTTAATAGTATTAGGTATTTTAATAATTGAAGGTATAATAAGGTATTTTGTATTTTATTTGAATACATATCATCTATATTTAGTGATTTGTTATTGCTCAGATATAAGTGGACATTTATCTAAATGTCAACATTGAGTTTTAATTTTTCTGTAGTTAATTGTTTTAGAGAAGCCAGTTTATAAGTATTTGCGATACTGTCAGTATAAATCAATAGAGTTTGAGTTGGATTTTAAAATTTAAATTTAGTTTCTGTATTTAATGTTAAAAACACTGTAACAAGATTGTATGAATTTTATATCACAGGACGATTTTGTTTTCTGTTTCATTGTTTAATCTGAAATCTTTCAACCTTTTAAGTAAGTTTTGGAAAGCCTCCAGACGTGTCCTTGAATCAAATGTATGAAGATAATCAGTTAAGTTGTGAACTTAATGTTTCTTTGTTTTCTTTTTATTAATTCTCTCTTTTATTTTGGCAGGTCTTTTGTGACCTGGCACTGTGCTATCTTATGGTTTTGAATATTTTGCAGAATTCCAGAAAATCATTTGAGCTTCATTCTCAGAAAAAATTCCTAGTGTTATGGTTTTCGTGAGTTGCTATCACGGAAGCACTGCAGTGTCTTGCCATGTTCAAAGTATCTTACCCTAAAGATGAATTTTAGAGAAAATGAGTTGCTAGAGGAATTTGATTTCTTTTTGAAATGTTTAATTGTAGCTTTGTTGTTAAGAGTTGTCAGTTTTTTCTTTAATAAGATGATGTCAGGAGTTCTCTTCCAATTAGAGTTTAGGCTCTGGCCAAGCCTTGATTCTAACTGAAAAAGAAATTGTGTAAATCCAGGTGTTTTCTGCATCAAAATAATATTCCAGTCATTTGGATTGGCAATTTGACTTATCAATATAACAGCTGAAGCTGACTTTGAAGTGAATTTGGTGCTCATTTTCCGGAGATGACCATCTAATTCCTCATTGAATCAAGGTTTGTCAGCTGTCTGCAGACCCTGAGGTGATGACAAAGTTTTTTTAAAATTGATGATTATCTAATCTTGTAAATGTATGTCTGTTGTTTAAAGTATTGTTAATTATTGTATTGTGTTTACTTGCAGAAGATTGTAAACTTTGGGTTTGTTTTTTTGTTGAAATAGTTGAAATAATAGTAGAAGGGAAAATTCTCCAGTTTTGATCAAAAATTTAGAGACAGAGAAAGTTGGAAAGCTTTCAAAGTAAGCATTTGAGGGAAGGGGTCTGCTTATGTCTCCACAGAGAGAGGATGGAAATGGAAGGCAGTGAAATACATGAGACTGCTACAAACTGTAACTTCTTCCTATTGTATCAATAAGAAGGAGCTAGGTCTAGCATATGAGACAAGCACGAGGATCAAAAGAGTGGCTCTTTGCCTTTTCTTTATTGCATGGTGGTAGCAGGGCAAAAGAGGAAGCGCATCTCAGGTCTTGGCTTTTTCTAGGAAAGGGTCAGGGAGGGGATTTCTGGCTGTCTGCCAATAGGATAGGGACAGGAGGGACAGGTAAGAAATTCCTTATACCTCTGGTATCGGATTACAACATCTCACCGTTTTTTGTTTAATTAAGTGAGGGCAAGATAGTAAGTTTATTTTGATTGGAATTATGATTTTGACCAACATTTGTAATTGGTGGGAGAATTAGATTGTTCTATGTTTTGCATTTCTATGCTATTGACTTCAGAGGTAGAAGGAATGATTCTAGTAGCTTTGAACACTAAGTGACGTGGGATCCCGAATGCCATTATTACAAGGAAAATAATAACAAAGAATAACAAAATTGTTTTAACAATAGAAGTCCACCACCCTGAGAACCCCCAGCCTTTAAACAGTTCATTGAATCAATTTTCTGATTTTTGTTAACAAGAAGACAACTTCGAAGGGGTTCTTTCTGGGGTTGAGTGGAGGGTAGGTTTTCTCTAAAAGGAAAAAAAAAACATTTTAAAACACATTAAAAGTCTCTGTCTGCCGGAAGGTCCTTCTTTATGAAGAATTTTCCTCTTCTTTCTGGCGGCATCTTCTTTTTGAAGCAATGGCAACTTGCTTCTCACCTTCTTCTGCTGGAGCTGGATTTTTTGGAACAAAAGGTTTTACCCACTTTTGGGGGATCTACTGAGGGCCTGAGGGAGTGGATATGCACACATAACCCCTTCCCCAGATTACAAGCTCATAGGGACCTTTGGTTTGAACAGGGCTTGACAGAGCTTTTGCTCTGGAGCCATCCACACAGTGGAACTGCTCTGTCTATCCAGGACCTGTTTGAGCGTCTGGTGGGCACGCTCAATCACAGCTTGACCTGGGGGGGAGTAGAGGATGCCAGTTTTATTTTCCACTCCCCACTGCTGGATAAAGTCTAGGAACTCCTTGGATATGTATGCTGGGCCATTATCTGTTTTGATTTCCTTAGGGATCCCCAGCACTGAAAAGGCTTGCACTAGGTGTTGTTTAGCATGCACAGCCTTTTCTCCTGGAGCTGCAAGGGTGTCTGCCATACGGTTCCCTTCTGTGATCTCACCTGGCAAATCCATGTGTGACCTCACATGCATCACATAGAAGGAATGCTCTCTGTGTGAAACCAGATAGATTAGTTTTGACAGCAGCCTAAAGAGCTGCTCATTATTGATGTCTTTGAGCACTGCCTGCTCCACTCTGGACACTACCCCAGCAACATAAGCTGAATCTGTTACCAGATTAAGAGGCTCTGAGAACTTCTCAAAGGCTCTCACTGCTGCAGCCAGTTCTGCAATTTGGGGTGACCCCTTCACAAACTCAACATCAGCTTCCCAATGCTGAGTCTGTGGGTTTCTCCAAGTCATCACCGACTTATGAGAGGCACCTGATGCATCTGTGAACACTGTGAGTGCCTTGAGCGGTCTCCTGCTCCTCTTCTCACGAGGGATGAGGTGGAATTCCTCATTGAACAACTTATGTGCTGGGCTGTGAACTGGTATCTGTCCACTGTAGCTATCCAGAGATATCTGGAGGCTGGCATTGCTTTGTAGCAAATGTTCAAACATCTCTTTTGTCAACCTTTCAGGAGAGTTCCTCCCTTCCTCAGAAAGTTTTACCGGAAGGTGGATGCAAGCAAAGTCACAACCAGCTAGTTCATGCAGCCTCATTCTTGCCTTTTGAATCAGCTGAGCCATGAGCTCTTGTGGTCGTGTAATAGTTTTGGATCTTTGGTGGGAGAGGAAGACCCATTCTATGATTAAGAGTGAATCTTTCTGCTCCTCAATCCACTGGAATATTAGACCATGCAGGTATGGAAGTTTCCCCAAAACAATGAATTTGAAAGGCAGTTCAGGTTGATAGTGGTGAGCCTGCCTCTCTGCTAATGCATAAATAATTTTCAATTTCTGTGGGACAATAGTCTGTGCAGTAATTTCCAAGCCCAGATACTTCCAAGGTGGCATCTTTTGAACATTGTTTTCCTGCAATTGAAATCCAGCAGAGGTTAAAACTTTAACCACTAGGTCAAGTGTGTTTTGGAGTATTAAGTTGTTAGGAGCACACACTAATACATCATCTAAATATTGCAAGATATTATGAGACAAAATATTTTTCCTTTTATAATCATAGGAGCTATTTCAATTTCTAAGGGGGTGTGTGCTGTGTCTCTCAAAACAAATACTTACTCTCCATTTCCATGTGAAATACCGTCATGTCTACTACGCTGCTTGACAGGTCCACTGTTACAATTGTCCAGACAGTAGACTTGAAATGAAAACTTTTGGTATTCTCCAGCCTGACACGGCCACAAGGCTGCTGGACCTGGTTAATAGAACATTTGACATTTAATTCCTTTTGTATACCCACACCTTTTATCTCATCCCCCCCTTTGTTTTTAAGAGAGAGGCTTTTTCCACAGTAGTACTCGCTGCATTTGTGTCATAGCGCTGAATGTTATAAGCGAGCTGATGCTTTCTACACTTTTTTTTTTTTTTTTTTTTTTTTTTTTTTTTTTTTTGTTAAGAGGGCAATCCCTAGCAAAATGTCCTTGCTTTTTACACTGGAAGCAGGTGACATTCTGCAGCTGTTCAGGTGACACTGGGTGCTTCCTCTCTTGTGGTGCTTCAGCTGCTGCAGGCTTGGATGGTGCTGGCCTGGAATTTCTGGATCATGGACTTGCCTTTCAACCTGTGAGCAAAGTCCATGTATGCACTGCAAAAAATTCTCAGAAGCATATTGTTTAACATTAATATAATCTTTGGAATTGTCAGGGCTTTGGTGAATTTCTGTTAAAAGAACCATTAAAGAATGTTTCCAAATATTAAACCATAAATAATATTCTGAGGAGTTAGCAAACACCTGAAAAGGTCCTTCAATTCATGGGGTACTAATTCATTTGAGGTAAAAGTTGCTTTCATTATGCCTTTAAAAATTTCACTCTCACGACCAAAATTGTTCTGTGATTTACAAATTTTTTCTTATCATGGTAAGACAAAGGTTGATAAACTCTATTAGCATTTTTCTACCCATATAAACTACAGGAGTAACTGAGGGTACATAGTTTTTCTAAGTTTTGAGCTTTAGGGCAAGGTGTATCTTTATCTATCAGCCTAGGAGGCAATGCAGTTTCTCGCTCTGGAGGGACAGAGTCCCTGCTGTTAACCGAATTTTTTTCCCTTGACTGTCTGTAGCCTCCGGGCACTCAGTCTGGCACTCGCTGTAATCAGAAGGGTTAGAAGCTGTAACTTGAGCCGGGAAGAAGCGACTAGCCAAACCTGTTGGTGTAGTTACAGGGTAGCAGGAACGGGTCAGGAGGGTATGGGGGGAAGGGGGCAGGGAAGGGGATTGAGGAGAAGAAGGGGTTAAGAGATGAAGAAATCGAAACACATTTTCCACCATTAGAAACGTGGTCCCCGACGTGAGACAAAGGAAAGTTTCTTGCCGAACTATTCTGATGTAAACTGAGGGAAAGAGACGGGGATACAGAGAATCCTGTAGCAGGCTGTTCAAAAGTTTCAGAACTTGGGTAGCTGCGGGTGGGGGAGCTTAGTATTTTCCTGAGGTATTTCTGGTTTTTCACTATTTTCAGGGACAGGGGATTTTGGAGGAGAGGAGAGGGGATGGTTTAAAGAATTTGTTTGTGGCTGTCTTTTATTTTCAGTTCCTAATAAGCATTTGTGTACTTGTAAAAATATTGGAAGAAACACAGCAGCTTTAGAGTCAGATTTTTCTACTTTAGATTTAATAATTTTCCCACATTATCCCAAAATGAAATTGAATTTTTATTTTGTAATTTGCAGTCTGGAATTTTAGAAAACAGCCAGAAAACAAAATAATTTAACCGCTTTTTATAAACTGTAATTTTTTCAGCATGCAAAATTCCTTGAATTTGAGAAAAAACACTCTTTTGATATGCAGTTAACTCAGCGCCCATGAGGTGGAAACTCATGAATGAAGAAGGACATGAAAAACCTGAATAGTGGTGACACAAACAGAGGGAATGATCAATATTTCTTCTTCTGGCACTGTACAATTGCAAGTAGTTCCTGCTCTCTTGCAGAAGGAAAACTTTGACATTTCTTAAAAGTACTCAAATCATGGTGCTAATCACCGCACAAGCTGCAGGTCTTGTACAGCCCTGGAGGTCTCCTGTCCCAAAAATATGTGCTTTTATCTAAAACAGGGATCAACATTGTCCTTTGAAAAACCTGCAGTCCCTGGAAGCATGAAGGAACCCCCAAGGCCAATCCTGACCAAGGCTCCCTAGGGACTGGTCCCAGCAGATCCCTGAGGCCACTGGGATGTTGGGGAATGCTGAGGGCAGCACAAGGGGTGACAGTGCCCAGCCTTGCTGGGGCTGTGCCAGGAGGCCCCAGTGGCTCAGGACAAGGTGTCTCCTCCCAGCCCTTGGTGGCACAGACCCTGCTGTGCCCCAGGGCACCAAGACTTGACTTCTCTTTGTCCCCACCTGTCATCTCTGCCTCCAGTTCTCTGCTCTGATTGTGGCTTGGAGACACTTTCTCACTCCTGGGACCTATTAAAACTTCAAGAAACTTTGGAGATTGATTCTCACTTGGAGTTCTTGAGAGGTTTCCTAACAAACAATGGCTCTGCCTTAATTTCCCTCTGGCCTGGTGCACTTCATTAGAAAAGTTTCCTACAATAGTTATGGAAAAATACTTTGAATTGCTTCTTAAAAATATGTGTTTCTATTTTAAAGGATGGATTTTATAACTAATCTCTTCAAAGCAGAGCTGATTGCAGCATTCCTTGACTGATATTGATCCAGAGTCTCTCCTCAGGAGGTCTGGCCTGCTCAGAGAAGCTGTGCCTTGAGCTCTGACCAAGTGTGGACAATTCTGCTCCACATTCCCAACCCCATCCTGTCTGTCCTCACTCACCTGGGACCCGCTTTGCTTGGAGAGGTGGCTGCTCTAAGGGAAAGAGGAATTTTTCCTTTTTGCTATTTTTGATGCAATCTAAAACTCGTAATTTTCCCTATGGACAACAGACACACTCCTCAGGTGTGTGCCAGCCCAAGGTGCCACCAAGGATGTTCAGCGCCGGGGATCGGGGCCTCAGGGGTGGTGCCTGGAGCCAGCGCCATCTTTCCTTTCTGCCTCTAACTCCCATCATGCCCTTCGGCCCCCATAGAGCCCATTGGAGCCGGGACTACAATACCCATCAAACCCCGCGCTCCACTGAACCCCGGTATTCCCCCCCCGCCATGTTCAATAGATTTCCTCCAGAACCTCCAGGATCCCTAAGTGTCCCCTCAGCGCTCATGTGGGAACCTCCCAAAAATATCCCAGAATCCCCTGAACGCTCCCAGGCCCACAGATGCCCGTTACAGCCACTTCTGGGAATTCATCTCCTGCCACCCCCCGCGAGCTCAGACTGCCTCATAAACCAGTCAGTCGCTTAAAATTCTTGCCATGCCCTGTGCCCTGAAGAGCCCGGTTAGAGCTCTCCAAGATCCCTCCAAACTCTCCCAAGCCATACCTGTTCTCCCCTGAGGACCTAAAGTCGCCGTTCAGAGGCAAAAGTGTCTCCGCAGTGCCCTCCCAGACCCCAAACTCTCTGCAAGAGGCACTTCTGGGACTACAGCTCCCATCATGCTCCACGGTTCCGGTAAAACGCCATTGCAGCTGAGACTTCATCCCCCATCATGCTCCGCACCTCCCAGGGAGACATTGCAGCAGTGTCTACAGCTCCCATGATGCTCCGCAGCTCCTTTAACTGCATTATACCCGCGCCTACAACTCCCATCATGCCCTGCACCCCAGAGAGCCCCGTCAGAGCCCCCCCAGTGCCCGCCCGGATCCCGAAGGGTCCCAGATTCTCCTCCGTGACCTCCAAGTGCCCTCCTGGACCCCCAGGTGCCGCTCTGAGGTCTGCTGATTTTTTTAAGGGAAACAGTCTTTAAAAACAAACTATTGCAGGAAGGATGGAGACACTTCAAGAAAGAAATCTTGAGGAAGCAGAAACAGCCTGTCCCATGTGCCAAAAGTCAGGTAGCAATGAAAACAACTGGTCTGGCAGGGCATGGAGCTTTTTCCAGGGACTCAGGGACAGAAGAGGCTGCATCACCTTTGGACAGAAGGGCAGGCAACTCAGGAAGTGTTTATTGATGTGGTTAGGTCATCCAGAAAAATAAGAGGTGAAACCTCAATTAGGATATAGCCTGGCCATGTCAGCGAAGGATAAAAAAACTTTTTTTATAAACACATTAGCAGGAAAAGCAGGGACAAGGAGAACCTCCATTCCTTATTGGGGGAAGATATGGTTGCCAAAGATGAAGAAAAGGCTGAGGAACTTAACCCCTTTAAAGTATAAGACATTTTGTCCTCAGGACAAGTGATCTCCTGACCTGGTAGATGGGGAAGGGGAGCAGAACAGATTCCCTGAAATCCAGGAGGAAATAGCTGGGGACCTGCTGAGCCACTCAGATGCTCACAGGTGTCTCTGGGACCAGATGGGATCCATCCTAGGGGGATGAGGGAGCTGTTGTATGAGCTCCCCAAGCTGCTCTCCATCATTTATCATCAGTTCTGGCTCACCAGAGAGGTCCCAGAGGACTGGAGGTGCCAATGTGAGCCCATCCCCAAGAAGGGCTGGAAGGAGGATCTGGGGAACTCCAGGCCTGTCAGCCTGACCTCAGTGCCCAGCAAGGGGATGGAACAGATCACCTTGAGTGTCATCACAGGGCACCTGCAGGATGGCTGAGGGATCAGAACCAGCCAGCGTGGATTTCAATATCTGCACTGATGATCTGGATGAGGGCACTGAGTGCAACATCAGCAAATGTGCAGATGACACCAAGCTTAGTGTGAGTGTTCTGGAGGTTAGGAATCTCTGCAGAGGGACCTGGACAAGCTGGATCCAAGGATTAGGTCCATCAATTTGAGGCTTAACAAAAGCTGGGTCCTGCACTTTGATCACAACAACCCCTGAAGTACTCCAGGCTGGGGACAGGGTGGCTGGACAGTGGCCAAGCAGAAAGGGAGCTGGGGGCAGTGATGGACAGCAGGCTGGACATGAGCCAGCAGTGTACCCAGATGGCCAAGAAGGCCAATGGCTCCTGGCCTGGATCAGGAATGGTGTGGGCAGTAGGATCAGGCAGTGATTCTTTCCATGTGCTTGGCACTGGTTGGACAGCACCTCAAGTGCTGTGTCCAGTTCTGGGCCCCCCAATTCAGGAAGGACATGGAGGGGCTGGAGTGTGTCCAGAGAAGGGCAACAAGGCTGGTGGGGGGTGTGGAACACAAGCCCTGTGAGGAGTGTCTGAGGGAGCTGGGGTTGTTTATCCTGGAGAAAAGTAGACTCAGGGGTTACCTTATTACTCTGTACAACTTCCTGAACCGTGGTTTTAGTCAGGTGCGGGCTTGTCTCTTTCACCAGGCAGCAACTGACAGAATGAGAGAACACAGTCTTAAACTTTGCCAATGTAAATATAGGTTCAATATTAGGAAAAATGTTTTTTTACAGGAAATGCAGTAAAATTCTGGTAAGATCTATCCAGGGCTTGGTGGAGACACCATCCCTATATGTTCAAAAAAGACTAGGTATGGCAATTGGTGCCATATGGAGGTGTTAGGCAGGGCTTGGACTTAATCTCTAAGTTCTCTTCCAACCTAGTGGTTCTGTGAATTCACAGAGTCTTTCAGCTGAAGTCTCTGTCCCTGTCCTTTTCCTGTGTCTCGGTTGCAGATGGAAGCTGCTGGTGCCATTCTCACCTTTAACCCCTAATTTTAATGGAGACAGATATTCTTGGTTGTGTTAATCAGGCATTGCTCAATGTTTATGTGGCATTTTTGTATCCTCATGGCACCAAGGAAATCCTTGTGGCACTGTGGAAACTCTTGGAACCAAAAAGCCATTGAGACATTGGGGCAGGATGGTATCAAGGAGATCATTGAGATATTGCAGATCCAAGGACACCGTGGTGTCTCCATGGAAACTCATGGAATCCTGGGCATCGTGAATCAGCAGGGCCTCTTGGAGCCAAGGAGTGAATTGTGACTGTACCAAACCTCATGGAAA
>NW_027635430.1:0-35423 GCF_903797595.1 Erithacus rubecula | reverse complement strand
ATCCCAAAAATCCCCCCCCAAAGCCTCCCCAGAATCTTCACCTGCACCCCAAAATCCCCCCAAAATGCCCCCAAATCCAGCACAATCCCCCCAAAATTCCAAAAGTCCCCCCAAAATCCTCCCAAAATCCTCCCCAGAATCCCCGCAAAATCTCCCCAAAACCTCCCCAGAATCCCCCCAAAATCCACCCAAATCCCCAAAATCGCCCCAAAATCCCCCCCCCCCCCAAAAAACCCCAAAATTCCTCATGGCACAGCCCTGAGAAAAGATACCGACCTCCCCACAAAACCCCAAAATCTCCTTTAGCACCCCAAAATCGCCCCCAAATCTCCCCAGAATCCCCCCAGCACTTCCCTGAGAGGGACACACCCCCAAAACCTCCCAAAATCTGCTGCCCCCTCCCCCCAAATTCCTGCCGGGGCACCCCAAAACTGCTGGGCTGCAGAGGCACCCCCCTATTTTGGGGTGTCCCCCTCGTGTTTCAGGCTCAACCCCCATTTTTGGGGTGTCCCGTTTTTGGGGTGTCCCGTTTTTTGGGTGTCCCGTTTTTGGGGTTCTGTTTTGCATACAGCCCAGGGCTGTGGCTGTGGCTGCCCCCAGGCTCCCCCCAGTTTTTGGGGATCCCATTTTTGGGGTTCTGTTTTGGATACAGCCCAGGGCTGTGGCTGTGGCTGCCCCCAGTTTCCCCCAGTTTTTGGGGTGTCCCGTTTTTGGGGTTCCCCATTTGGATACAGCCCAGGGCTGTGGCTGTGGCTGCCCCCAGGCTCCCCCCAGTTTTGGGGTGTCCCGTTTTTGGGGTGTCCCGTTTTTGGAGTTCTGTTTTGGATACAGCCCAGGGCTGTGGCTGTGGCTGCCCCCAGGCTCCCCCCATTTTTGGGGTGTCCCATTTTTGGGGTTCTGTTTTGGATACAGCCCAGGGCTGTGGCTGTGGCTGCCCCCAGGCTCCCGACCGGCACCGAGCGAGCGACGTCCCCGAGCTCCGAGCAGCGACTGCACCCCCAGAGCACCCCTGGGACAGGGGGGGACCCCAAAAACCACCCTGGGACCCCAAAAACCACCCCCAGAGCACCCCTGGGACAGGGGGGGACCCCAAAAACCACCCTGGGACCCCAAACCCACCCCCAGAGCACCCCCAGGACAGAGTGGGGATCCCAAAACCACAGGGACCCCCAGACCCCCCACCAGTTTGGGGTCCCGTGTCTGGTTTGGGGTCCCCCAGTTATGGGGTGTCCCCCCCAAGTCCCCACACACAGGACACTCCCCAGTACATTTTGGGGTCCATCCTCCTCATTTGGGGTCTTCTCTCTCCATTTGGGTCCCCCCCCTCTCCATTTGGGGTCTCCTCTCTCCATTTGGGGGTCCCCCCTCCCCATTTGGAGTCCCCTCCCCAATTTGGGGCCCCCCCCTCCCCATTTTGGGGTCCCCCCTCCCCATTTGGGGTCCCCCCTCCCAATTTGGGGTCCCCCCTCTCACCCGAGGCCGAGGGGAGGCTCAGCCCCAGCAGGGCCCCAAAGGAGGCGTCGGCCCCGCCCTCCTCCTGCTCTGGCCCCGCCCCCAGCGCCGCCTCTGGGGGGCGGGGCCACAGGTTCCCTGGGGGTGGGGCAGTGGGTGAGGCCACACCCACAGCCCCTCCCCCTCCTCCTGACCTCAGGGTGACCCCTGTGCCCCCACTATAACCCTGGGGTGACCCCACCCCCTGTGACCCCCACATGAGCTCGGGGTGACTCCACCCCCTGTGACCTCACCATGACCCCAGGCTGACCCCACCCCCATGACCCCTCTGTGACCCCCCATGACCTCAAGGTTCCCCCACGCCGTGACCCCGCCCCCAGCCCAGCCCGGGGGGCGGGTCCGAGTCTCCCGGTGGGCGGGGCTGTTCCCGGCCCCGCCCCCACACTCACGTGCCAGCAGCGCGGCGCTGGGCCCGGGCAGCGCGGGCAGCGCCCCCTGCAGGGCGGGAGGAGCGCGGGAGGCGTTGGGGGGCGCGGGGGGGGCGCAGGGCCGCAGGGGCTCCCCGGGGCGGAGGGGCAGGCACAGCCTGCAGGGGGAGGGGAGCGCTCATCAGCATCTCATTAGCATCTCGTTAGCATCTGGTTGGCGGGGGGCGGGGCACTCACGCGTGGGCGGGGTCGGCGGGCAGGGCGTGGCGCAGGGACCCCGCCTGCAGCGCCAGCAGCGCCAGCAGCAGCCCCGCGAGGCCCAGGGGCGCGGCCAGGGCGCGGGCGCGGGGCGGGGCCAGAGACCCCGCCCCCAGCAGCGCCAGCAGCCCCGCCCCGAAGCCACGCCCGTTGTTGAGGCGCCCCCAGCGGCCGCGGCCCGGCAGCACCGCCCAGCCCGGGGCCAGGTACACCTGGGGAGGGAGGGGGAGGGGCCAGAGCGGTGACGGGCTCCGCCCACCGCCGGCATGGCCACACCCAGAACAGGGGCAAGCCACGCCCATCCTGAACACAACATCCATTTCGGTGTTCCCTGCCCACTCCAGGCTGGCCCCGCCCCTCCAAGAAGACCCCACCCCATTTATCACACCCTTCCGGTTAGCCACGCCCCTTTCCCGCGGCCACGCCCTCTTCCAGAGCCCCACCCTTTGCCGTGACAATGCCCCTCCAGCCTTCCCAGTCACACCCCTTCTCCAGGCCCCGCCCCTTCTGAGCCCCACTCACCAGCAGCACCTCATCCCCAAGCCCCGCCCACTCACCAGCAGCATCTCGGCCCCGCCCATGCAGGCCCCGCCCACCCCAAGCCCCGCCCACTCACCAGCAGCACCTCGGCCCTGCCCATGCAGGTCCCGCCCACCCCCAACCCCCGCCCACTCAGCAGCACCTCGGCCCCGCCCATCCCCAAGCCCCACCCACTCAGCGGCACCTCGGCCCCGCCCATCCCCAAGCCCCGCCCACTCACCAGCAGCACCTCGGCCCCGCCCATCCCCAAGCCCCGCCCACTCACCAGCAGCACCTCGGCCCCGCCCAGCGCCGCGGCGGCCGCGCTGAAGGCGGCGCTCAGGAAGCCGCAGACGCCCACGGCCCCTCCGGCCTCGGGGCCCAGCGCCCCCGACAGCAGCGCCAGCGCCCCGCCCCCTGCCGCGCGCCGGGGGCGGGGTCAGCGCCGGACACGCCCACTCGGGGGTGGGGTCACCCTCCCATCCCCCCCCCGCTCACCGGGGTCCAGCCCGTTGGTGGCCACGGCGCTCAGGGACACGGCGGTGAGCAGCATCTGCGGGACCCAACAGCTGAGCCCCAACTGACCACTGACCACTGACCACTGACCAGTGACCAGTGACTGCTGACCACTGACCACTGACTGCTGACCACTGACCACTGACTGCTGACCACTGACCACTGACCGCTGACCACTGACCACTGACTGCTGACCACTGACCACTGACCACTGACCAGTGACTGCTGACCACTGACCACTGACTGCTGACCACTGACCGCTGACCACTGACTGCTGGCCACTGGCTACTGACCGCTGACCACTGACCACTGACTGCTGACCACTGACCACTGACCACTGACTGCTGACCACTGACCACTGACCAATGTCCAGTGACTGCTGACCACTGACTGCTGACCACTGACCACTGACTGCTGACCACTGACCACTGACCAATGTCCAGTGACTGCTGACCACTGACTGCTGACCACTGACCACTGACTGCTGACCACTGACCACTGACCACTGACTGCTGACCACTGACCAGTGACTGCTGACCACTGACCACTGACCAATGTCCAGTGACTGCTGACCACTGACCACTGACCAATGACCACTGACTGCTGACCACTGACCACTGACCAGTGACCAGTGACTGCTGACCACTGACCACTGACCACTGACCACTGACCACTGACTGCTGACCACTGAACAGTGACCAGTGACCAGCTGAGCCCCAACTGACCACTGACCAGTGACTAGTGACCAGTGACTGCTGACCAGTGACCAGTGACTGCTGACCACTGACCAATGACCAATGACCAATGACCAGTGACTGCTGACCACTGAACAGCGACCAGTGACTGCTGACCACTGAACAGTGACCAGTGACCAGCTGAGCCCCAACTGACCACTGACCAGTGACTAGTGACCAGTGACTGCTGACCAGTGACCAGTGACTGCTGACCACTGACCAATGACCAGTGACCAGTGACTGCGGACCACTGACCACACTGACCCAGTGACCACTGACCAGTGACCACTGACTAGTGACCAGTGACCACTGACCCAGTGACCCAGTGACCAGTGACCACAGACCACACTGACCACCGACCCAGTGACCAGTGAACCCTCTGACCTCTGGCCCTTGTGACCACTGATCCTTGACCCCAAGAGTGACCCCAGCGCTGACCTTTGACCCCAGGTGTGACCCCAGTGTGTCCCCAATCCCCAGGTGTGTCCCAGTTGTGTCCCCATTCCCCAGGTGTATCCCAGGGGTGCCCAGGTGTGCCCAGGTGACTCACACAGGCTCCCAGCAGCAGCCCGATGGCCGCTGTCCCCAGCACAGGTGTGCCCAGGTGTCCCCAGGTGTATCCCAGGTGTGCCCAGGTGTCCCCAGGTGTATCCCAGGTGTGCCCAGGTGTATCCCAGGTGTGTCCCAGGTGTGCCCAGGTGTATCCCAGGTGTGCCCAGGTGTGCCCAGGTGACTCACACAGGCTCCCAGCAGCAGCCCAATGGCCGCTGTCCCCAGCACTGGTGTGTCCCCATTCCCCAGGTGTGTCCCAGGTGTCCCCAGGTGTATCCCAGGTGTGTCCCAGGTGTGCCCAGGTGTGTCCCCACTCCCCAGGTGTGCCCAGGTGACTCACACAGGCTCCCAGCAGCAGCCCGATGGCCGCTGTCCCCAGCACTGGTGTGTCCCCATTCCCCAGGTGTGTCCCAGGTGTCCCCAGGTGTATCCCAGGTGTGTCCCAGGTGTGCCCAGGTGTGCCCAGGTGTGTCCCCACTCCCCAGGTGTGCCCAGGTGACTCACACAGGCTCCCAGCAGCAGCCCGATGGCCGCTGTCCCCATCACGCCGCCGTGTCCCACGACCCAGGGCAGGCGCAGCAGCAGCACCAGCCCCAGCAGCGACTGCAGCGACGGAGCTGCCACGCCCAGCAGCGTCCCCAGGGCGCGGCGCTGGGGACAGGAGGGGACAGTGAGGGGACAGTGACAACCCAGAGTGTCCCCAGGGCTGCCACGCCCAGCAGCGTCCCCAGGGCGCGGCGCTGGGGACAGGAGGGACAGTGAGGGGACAGTGACAACCCAGAGTGTCCCCAGAGCTGCCACACCCACAGTGTCCCCAGGGCGCGGCGCTGGGGACAGGAGGGACAGGAGGGGACAGTGACAACCCAGTGTCCCCAGAGCTGCCACGCCCAGCAGCGTCCCCAGGGCGCGGCGCTGGGGACAGGAGGGGACAGTGAGGGGACAGTGACAACCCAGTGTCCCCAGAGCTGCCACGCCCAGCAGCGTCCCCAGGGCGCGGCGCTGGGGACAGGAGGGGACAGTGAGGGGACAGTGACAACCCAGTGTCCCCAGAGCTGCCACACCCAGCAGCGTCCCCAGGGCGCGGCGCTGGGGATAGGAGGGGACAGTGAGGGGACAGTGACAACCCAGAGTGTCCCCAGGGCTGCCACACCCACAGTGTCCCCAGGGCGTGGCGCTGGGGACAGGAGCGACAGGAGGGGACAGTGAGGGGACAGTGACAACCCAGTGTCCCCAGGGCTGCCACTCCCACAGTGTCCCCAGGGCACAGCGCTGGGGACAGGAGGGACAGGAGGGGACAGTGATGACCTACAGTGTCCCCAGGGCACAGCGCTGAGGGGACAGCAGGGTCACCAGGGGTCACCCAGGTGTCCCCAGGTGTCCCCACATGCCCCCAGCTGTCCCCAGGTGTCCCAGGTGTCCCCCTGTCCCCTCACCGCGGCGGTGCCGCTGTTGGGGCTCAGGGCACTGTACAGGTAACTCCAGGTGTCCCAGGTGTCCCAGGTGTCCCAGGTGTCCCCAGGTGTCCCAGGTGTCCCAGGTGCCCCCCAGGTGTCCCAGTTATCCCCACATGCCCCCAGGTGTCCCCCCAGGTGTCCCCAGGTGTCCCCCCAGGTGTCCCAGTTATCCCCACATGCCCCCAGGTGTCCCCAGGTGTCCCAGGTGTCCCCTGTCCCCTCACCGGGGCGGTGCCGCTGTCGCTGTCGGGGCTCAGGGCGCTGTACAGGTAACCCCAGGTGTCCCAGGTGTCCCAGGTGCCCCCCAGGTGTCCCAGTTATCCCCACATGCCCCCAGGTGTCCCCAGGTGTCCCCAGGTGTCCCCAGGTGTCCCAGGTGTCCCCTGTCCCCTCACCGGGGCGGTGCCGCTGTCGCTGTCGGGGCTCAGGGCGCTGTACGGGGCGATCCTGCGCAGCAGCGCCGGCACCCGCGGCCGCGTGGCCAGCTCCTCCTGGGCGGGGCAGGGCGGGGTCAGGGCGAGGTCAAGGGGCGGGGTCAGGGCAGGGCGGGGCAGGGCGGGTGGGGCGGAGTCAGTGGGCGGGGCAGGGCAAGGTCATGGCGGGGTCAGGGGGTGGGACAGGGCAGGGTCAGGGTGGGGTCAGGGGGTGGGACAGGGCAGGGTCAGGGTGGGGTCAGTGGGCGGGGCATGCCTGGAGGAGGGACCAATAAGGGCGTGGCTGTGGCAGGATGGGGCTCAGGGGGCGTGGCCTTGCCATATATGGCAGCAGGCACAGTGGGTGGGCAGGGCCAGGAAGGGGCGTGGCTTCATGCAGAACAGTGCAGGGCCATGAAGGGGGTGGGGCTAATTAGGGGTGGGGCTTTAGGGGGCGTGGCCTCACAACTGAACAATGGGTGTGAAGTGGGTGGGGCTAAATTGGGGGTTGGGGGCGTGGCTTCACAACAGCAATGGGTGTGGAGTGGGAGGGGTTATTTAGGGGTGGGGCTAATTAGGGCAGGGCTAATGAAGGGGTGGAGCAATTGGGGTGGGGCTTTAGGGGCGTGGCCTCACAAGAGAGCACTGGGAGTGAAGTGGGTGGGGCTAATGAAGGGGTGGAGCAATTGGGGTGGGGCTTTAGGGGCGTGGCCTCACAAGAGAGCACTGGGAGTGAAGTGGGTGGGGCTAATGAAGGGGTGGGGGTAATAAGGGTGGGATTCATTAGGGGTGGGGCTTGCAGGGGGCGTGGCCTCACCTCAAACAGCGCCAGGGGTCGCTCCCCCCCCAGGCCGGGCGGGGCAGGAGGGGCGGGGCGAGCCCTGGCCCCGCCCCCTGTGCCCCGCCCCCGGGAGGTGGGCGTGGTCTCGGTGGGGGAGGGGCTGGAGTCGGACAGGGGGGGCCGGGAGCTGGAGGGGGAGGGGGGCTCGGGGCTGCTGTCCGAGAGCTCCGCCCCCCGCGGCGGCCACGCCCCCTGCACCGCCATGACGTCAGCGGGGCGGCGATGACGTCACCATCACAGCACCTGGGGGAGGAAATCCCCGAGCGCAGCGGGAAAAGAGAAATTTCCCAAGGGAAAAAACCCCACGATTTTTAGGAGAAAATGAACAATTTTGGAGGGAAAATTCACATTTTGAGAGAGAAAAATCCCCGTTGATGGGGAGGGAAACGCTGGGCTTGGAGGAAAAGTCAAATTTTTGGAGGAAATGACACTTTTGTAGAGGAAAATCAGCAATTTCAGAGAGGAAATTCACATTTTTAGAAGGAAATTGTAATTTTTTTGGAGGGAAAAAAAAATCCAGAATTTAGAAGAAATACCCAAATTTAGAGGAAAATCCACAATTCTTGAGGGAAAATTGAAATTTTTAGGGGCAAGATTCACTTTTTTGAGGGAAAATTGGTGTTTTTGGAGGAAAAATAGAAAGTGGTAGAGAAAAAAAAAAATCCCTGTTTTTTGGAATTTGGTATTTTTGCAGCAAAAATGAGAATTTTGGGGGTCAAATCGAGATTTTTGGCAGAAAAAAAAAAGAGATTTTGTGGGAGATGTGGGAATTTTGGGAGGAAAATCAGTTTGGGAAGAAAATGTTCATTTTTCCCATGGAAAAGTTATTTTTGTGAGGGCAAATTAAATTTGGAGAGGGAAATATTCGTTTTTTGCAGGAATAAAAAGAGGTTTGGGGTGGAATCAGGAATTTCCAGGGGAAAGGAGCAATTTTGAGGCAAAATGGGAATTTTTGGGGAAAGAACTGGTGGCAAAATTGTTGTTTTCAGGGAAATATAAAAATATCTCAAGATTTATAAAATAAATATAGAAGAAAAAATTAAAGAGGAGAATTTTGTGAGGATGGAAAGACTTGGGGAAAGGAAAAAATTCCAATTTATGACAAAAATTGAGAGGACTGGGGGTGGGAAAAAAATTTTGGGGTAGAAATCTTTATTTTGGGGGCCAAATTCAACATTTTGTGGGGTTTTTTTGAGGAGAAAAAAATGCAAATTCTGTGGGGAAAATGGGGGAATTTGGGGAAATGGGAAATTTTGGGGGGATATGGCCCCATTTGGAGCCTCTCCTTCCTTTTTGGGGGGCCAAATTCCCAATTTTTGGGGTCCAGCTTTGAAATTTTTGGGTCAAAATCTCCTTTTTTTTGCGGTCATAATTCCCTTTTTTAACACAAATCTCTTCATTTGGGAACCAACCTCTGAATTTTTGGGGTGAAACAACCTCATTGAAAATCCAAATTCTTCCTTTTAGAGGCCAAGCCCCGGATCTTAAAATCAAATTTTCCTTTTTTTGGTATCAAACTCGTAATTTTTGGGTTCAAATTTCCCCTTTTTGAGACCAAACTCTCCCTTTGGTCACTCACCTTCCACACTCCAGGGCCAAAACCCCAATTTTTAGGGCCAAATTTCCCCTTTTGGGGCCAAATCCCCCATTTTTAGGGTGAACCTGACAATTTTTAGGGCCGAATTCTCTTTTTTGGGGTCAAATCCCCCCTTTTTTATAGCAACTCCTTCACTTTTTGGGCCAAATTTTCCCTTTTGGAACAAACCCCTTCCCATTTTTAGGACCAATCCTTCAATTTTTAGGGCAAATTTTCCCTTTTTGGGCCAAATTTCCCGTTTTATAGGACCAACCCTTCACTTTTTAAAGCCAAATTTCCCCTTTTTTTTGGCCAAATCTCCTTTTTTAAGACCAACCCCTCAATTTATAGGGCAAATTTTCACTTTTTGGGGCCAAATCTCCCCTTTTATAGGACCAACCCATCACTTTTTAGGGCCAATTTCTCCTTTTAAGACCAAATTCCCCCTTTTTTGGGACAAATCCCCGCTTTTATTAGAACCAACCCATCACTTTTTGGAGCGACCCCACCCTTTTGGGGGGGCCCAAATTCACTTTTCCAGGTGCCAACCCCACCCATTTTTGGCACCCAACTTCACCTTTTTGGGGTCAAATCGCCGCCCTTTCCTGGCTCCATCTCCCTTTCCTCCATCCCGCCCCATTTTGGGTTCAAATCTCCCAATTTTAGGGTTTTTTCCCCTCCCCCCTTTTTCCCGATGCCGCCGGTACCTGAGGGGGGGCGCGGGGGAGGGGCCGGCGCGCGCTGCCCTGGCCACGCCCCCCTCGCGCGCGCTGCCGCAGGGGGCGGGGCGACGCAGGGGGCGGGGCCAGATGGAGGCGTATCCAATCAGAGGCGTGGTTTGGTTTGTGGGCGTTGTTTAATGGGCGTGGTTATGCTGCTAAATGGGCGTGGTCTGTAAGGGGCGTGGCTTCGCGACACCCACCCCCCTCTGTGCCCCCCCCCAAACCCAGGGGCGGAACCACCCAGATCCCCCCCGGATTTAAAGCAAAAATCAAACATTTTAGAGGGAAGAAAAAAATCCATATTTATTTTTTTGCAGCAGAAATGGGAATTTTGGAGCTCAGACCCTCCAGATTTAGAGGAGAAATGAAAAAAATTTGAAGTGAAAATTCATGTTTTAAGTGGGAAATAAATTTTTTTTTTTACAGGGAAAATGGGAATTTTTGGGGCTAAATAGAGGGTTTGGGCCATTTCAGAAAGAATCTGATCATTTTAGGGGATATAGACAATTTTGGTTGGAAAAAGAGATATTTTAGGGGACACATGGGAATTTTGGGGAGAAATCCAACATTTTTGGAGGGTGAGACTTTGCTGTTTTTAAGACAAATCACCAGTTTGGGGAGGTTTAAATCAGAGCTAGGACTACCCAGGACCCCCAAAATTACTTTTATAGGTTTTTAATCTTTCTTTCTGTTCTCATTAGTTTTTTTTTATTTAATAAACATTTCACTCATTACAAAATCAGAAGACTTTGTTTTTCTTCTGTACTCATTATATTTACGGTGTTTTGATGGGGTTTTTTTTCTTGTTCTCATTATTTTCTTGTTCAATAAACAAAATTCTTTGGAGTCTGCAAAGGGTTTAAAGGAGCCGTGGAGGAGAGAAATGAGCCATGAGGGGTTTGGGGGCAGCTTGGGGGGAAATGGAGCCCATGAGGAGAAAATGAGAGGAAAATGAGGGGAAAATGAGGGGAAATGAAACCCTGAGGGGGATGGGGGTGAGAATTACCATTGTGAGGGTAATGGGGGACAAATAGAGAATTCATGGGGTTGGAAATGATATTTGAGATCATGGAGTCCTACCTGAGGGGCAGCTGAGGGGGAAATGGCACCTGAGGGGTCTGAGGGCAAACTGAGGGGAAAGATGGAGCCCAGGAGGGGAAAATGGGGAGAAAATGGAGCCCGTGAGGAGGAAAAGGGAGAAAATGGAGTCCGTGAGGGTGATGGGGGTGGGAATTACCATTGTGAGAGTGAGTGGGGACAAATAGAGAATTAATGGGGTTGAAATCACCTTTGAGATCATGGAGTCCTACCTGAGGTGGCCATGAGG
The DNA here is from genome assembly GCF_903797595.1 of Erithacus rubecula. Lineage (NCBI taxonomy): Eukaryota > Metazoa > Chordata > Aves > Passeriformes > Muscicapidae > Erithacus > Erithacus rubecula. The sequence continues at coordinate 24,631 of NW_027635430.1, read as the reverse complement.
GGCAGCTGAGGGAAAAATGGAGCCTGAGGGGTCTGAGGGAAAAATGAGGGGAAAGATGGAGCCCAGGAGGGGAAAATGGGGGGAAATGGAGCCCATGAGGGTGATGGAGGACAAATACAGAATTATCAGGGTCAGAAAGGACTTTTGATATCATGGAGTCCTACCTGAGGTGGCCATGAGGGGCAGCTGAGGGGAAATGGCACCTGAGGGGTCTGAGGGGAAACTGAGGGAATGATGGAACCCAGGAGGAGAAAAAGGGAGAAAATGGAGCCCATGAGGATAATGGGGGACAAATACAGAATTAATGAGGTTGGAAATTACTTTTGAGATCATGGAGTCTTACCTGAGGGGCAGCTGAGAGGGAAATGGCACCTGAGGGGTCTGAGGGGAAACTGAGGGGAAAGATGGAGCCCAGGAGGGTGATGGGAGACAAATATGGAATTAATGGGGTTGGAAATCACCTTTGAGATCGTGGAGTCCTACCTGAGGTGGCCATGAGGGGCAGCTGAAGAGGAAATGGCGCCTGAGGGGTCTGAGGGGAAACTGAGGGGAAAGATGGAGCCCAAGAGGGGAAAATGGGGGAAAATGAAGGGGAAAATGGGGAGAAAATGGAGCCCGTGAGGGGAAAAAGGGAGAAAATGGAGTCCATTGTTGCTGCCCCTTAGAGATAAATACTGGTGGAGGAAAAACTTTTAGCATGATTTTAATTGTAACTTCATAATCGGCATCTATTACACCCGGTAATACAAAGAGACCTTGCTTAGATGCAGAAGACCAAGCAATTAAAAGAGCAGCCAATCCATTTCCTAGTGGGCCTTTGGAGGTAGAGTCAATTAAAGTAACATTTTCATCTCGGATAGTTATGGATGAGGCTGTTACCAAGTCGACTCCAGCGCTTCCACCTGTTGAGGGGTACATGTGGAATAAGCAGCCATGGCTACTGGAGTCGACTGAGTTGGGGGGTTTAGAACTTGAGATATCGCCACACCCCCCCCCCCACTTTTTTAAAATGAGATCTACAGTCATTGGCCTTGTGCCCAAATTTATCACATCTTTTTCATACTCCAGTAAAAACTTGTGAGGATACTGCAGTTTTCTGTAACCGTAAGGGACAATGTTTACGAGTATGACTTTTATGACCACAGTTGTAACACACATCTGAAAAAGCTGCATCTTTTTTATTAAGGGTGTTAGCTTGTAAAGGTATGTCAGGTGCTGATTCCACTCCCTCTCTTCTATGGTCTACAAATTTTAAATAAGGTTCATTATCCTCTTGTCTTAAATGCAAATAAGGTTGTTTTGGTTTTCCAACCTGAGGGAGTAAAGAAAACGCCTCTAAAGCAGCAGCCTTGCATATCCAGACTTGCAAACTTTAATGGATCACCCTGTGGCAGCTGCATATTTTCTAGTTGTTTTCCCACCAGTTGTTCTTGCCACTTATTAAGAAACAACATATAACTAGTAGGACCCAAAATGAGTTCAAAGATAGTTTTTATGTCTGCAGGAACTAACTCTTGATATTTCAATATAGCTTCTACCTGTCGTCGGACTAGCCGATTATCAACCCCATAATCCATGATCGCCTTTTGGACCTTAGCAATAAGGTTCCAGTCTAAAGGCTGGTACATGTCTCCATTTGCCGTGCGAGTTACAGGAGCTGCTGTTATTTGAAAATCACCTCGCAGCTCAGCATTAGTTATTGCTCCTTTCCACCTCTTAAGCATATCAAAGGAATGATCCCTGGGCGGGTCAGAAATAGCAATATTCGAGTCTGGATCACCCGGTCCCGGGCCCGTTCCCCCAGCTTTTCCCCAATCATCTTTACCCATTACCCAGTTTGCAACAATGTCCACAATCCCGGTAGATGGTGCTGCACTATCAGAAGTTTTTATCCAACGTTCAGCTTCTTCTGGGGATAGAATCGGCAAATTTTTTGCCTTCAAATAGTTCTGAGCAGCGGGCAAATCAAAAGCATTGTCATATATTAATTGCAAGGCTCTGCGTCTCCTATCCATTTGGTATGCCAATGTCACTGGTTTGGAGTTATCCTCCAAAGTTTTTAAACCAGTCACGATAGCGTCGTGTGCCTGCTTATATGCTTTCCTTATTGCTTCAGAGGAAGACCCTTTATCTAAGCGTTTCATCTCTTCTAGTAACTGTAGCATAGCGTTCTTCTGATCTTCTAACTGTACCCGGAATGCAGAAGCATCATCAACAACAGGGGTGTCCACCTCCATATCACTTGGCAGAGGAACTAAAGCAGGATCAATGTCGCGTCCCGATTTTTTCTCTACTGGTGGGGCAGGCGGGGCAGATGGCTGAGAAGGCTCGGGTACCCAAGGGGGTATGATATCATCATACGGTCCTTTCCGAACTGGGGCAGCACCATATTCAGGTGGAGGTGGGTCAGGCATATGTTCAAAAGATGATAAATCAGACGCGCCAGGGTCAGAGGAAAGCGACTGTGGCTCCGCAGCGGAGGGATATGGCTCTATAGAGAGCGACAACTTCGCTGCTGCAGATACCATTGTTCGAGCCGCTAGTTTGACCTCCGTTTCTGCTGTAAGTTTATCAATTAGATGGCGCATTTGTCTGAATACAGGAGCAAGGGACGTAGCTTCTTTATTGCCAGTTTGGACAACTTCCCATAAATCAGCTCCTACTGCCTGCCACGTCTCTACTCGAAATATATCAACAGTATCTTTTAGAAACCCGCGCCGTTTTGCCCAATAGAGGAGATTGACTAACTGTGTCCGATTCAAAGTTTCTCCATTCCTTTTTGCCAAGTCTAATACTGAGTCCACTGTTGCCTTTTCTAGGGCAGAGACAGTACCCCCCATCTCGCAAAATCCAGCTTATAAACTGCAGCCGACGTTCGGCTCCGACTCACCGGTCGATTTGTGGCCACTCACGCCGCTCTCGGGCGTCCGGTCAGAACCGCTCCGAGATCAGTTCGCGCCGCTCTCGGGCGTCCGGTCGAAACCGCTCCGAGGTGAGCTCACGCCACTCTCGGGCGTCCGGTCGGAACCGCTCCGAGATGAGCTCACGCCGCTCTCGGGCGTCCGGTCGGAACCGCTCCGAGATGAGTTCACGCCGCTCTCGGGCGTCCGGTCGGAACCGCTCCGAGATCAGTTCGCGCCGCTCTCGGGCGTCCGGTCGGAACCGCTCCGAGGTGAGTTCACGCCGCTCTCGGGCGTCCGGTCGGAACCGCTTGTTCAGGAGTCAGCGTTTAACCCTTTCAGGGTCACGTCGCCATCACGCCGGGGTCACCAAGATGTTGCTGCCCCTTAGGAATGAGACTGAGACACCGAGATCTTCTTGCTGCAAAAGAGTCCACTTTATGTCCCAGTCTGGGGTTCCTCCTCTGCCCCGAGATCACCCCAGAGGGACACGAAGGGTGGTTCCAACCCTGGTTTTTCCTGAAGCCGCCGAAGAGAGACTGCTGGAGACAGTTTTCTCTTTTCCCAAGGATTGTTTATTATTTCTTATCTCTGGGACTTTTTGCCTGGCCAGCAGCGGTCTGCTCAGCCTGGCATCCATGGTGGAATCTGCCTGGTGAAGGCAGGGCTTATAGTTTGTACTACGTATTACATGTTTACAAAATTTTACCAATACAATGCAATTTTATTAAATGGTCCAGCCCTGACCCCAACCAATCCAAGAGTGCCAACGTGTCACCCAACATGGATGACATGGAGAAGAAGGAGGAAAAGGTGTCCACCCCCCAAATTCTCCATCTTGGCCACGTGTCCCTTATCATAAACATTCAAGAAAACCTATTTATCTACGTTTTAACGTTCTAATTTACACTCTACTCATCATTATTTTCTGTGTCTCTTCTCTCAATGTGGCAGATTCTCCCAAGGAGCCAAATCCAGCCCCTGCAGCTCCTGGGCAGCACTCGGGGGTCTCTGAGGGGTCTGCCAGGGGGGTTTTTGCACCCTCAAAGGAGCCAGGGAAAAACCCTGGACTCCCACACTTTATTGTCTTAACTACCTCTTTTTATACATTAGAGTATAAGGGATACCTTTTCTAACATGCAGTCTGATTGGTTACAATATTTTTCTTTCTATAAAAGTTACTTGTTGATTGTGGTAAAAAGTCTTAGCTGAAAACCATAAAACAACATTGCTAGAAGAGTTAAAAAGATTGTTGCTTACCTTATCGTTCTATCGACTCATTCGTTTGTTGGTTCTTTGATCAAGTTGTTATGTTCTTTTCCCCAGTAAAATGTGTAGTCCCTATGTAATTCAAACCCCGATTTATTGTATTTCCCCTATCCCAGTTACTTCCTCCTTCCGCCCTTTCCCTTACCTCATTTCCGGCCTTACCATTTCCGCCCTTTCCCTTACCTCATTTCCGGCCTGCTGCTGCCTGCCTATCAAGTTAGCCACACCCTATATGTAAATCTCCAGAAGTTTCCCAGTACCACCATTACCGGAAGTTGTTGTTGAAGAAAAGATTCACAAAAATAGTCAACCAACACCGAACCCAAGTTCACAGATCATCTCAACTAACAAGCCAAGTCACCTGCAATATGTCCTTTGTAACTGTTTAATCACCGCAATCTAAAGGGCAGTTAAGAAGAATGACACCCCCAGACCAATGAGCCACTATTGAGATCTCGGACGTGTCCGTGAGGCTGAGACTCCCATCCCTACGTTCGTCGGGATCGGCAGGACCTCCTCCCGGCGTTGCCTGGCAGCAGCAGCAGCAGGCGTAGGGCCTACTCCCTGTGACCCCCCATTAATAAAGAGCTGTTTAATAAAGGCCTTGGCCCTGCTACATTCACTACAACTTGGGGGCTCGTCCGGGATAGGCCACGCCCAGAAGAGGACGTCGGAGGGGGAGGCGCCACCCCGAAGAGGCCCTCTGGGACAGCTGGCCACCCCGGACCCGGAGCTGCGCGGGACCAGGACAACGCCTGGAGCGCCGGTAAGTAGACCGGTGGCGGGCACGGGAGGCGAGCGAGTGTGGTGTGTATGAGACCGGGGCTGGCAGCTCAGACCCCCGAAGCGAGTGTGGACCCCTGAGTACCGCGGTTCCGGACTCCCGCGAGGGGGCCGGCCGGGAAAAGGGGGAAGCGAGTGAGGCCTACCAAGGCCTAGAGCGTGAAAGAGGCGCCTCCTTGGGGCCTAGGCCCAAGCTTGGGGAAGAAGGAGAACCTTCGCTAGGACCCAGCTTTCTGTCGGTTGGGGAAGGAGGGGAACTTTCGCTAGGACCCAGCTTGCTGTCGGTTGGAGAAGGAGGGGAACCTTTGCTAGGACCCAGTTTTCTCTTGCTTGGGGAAGAAGGAGAACCTTCGCTAGGACCCAGCTTTCTCTTGCTTGGGGAAGAAGGACAACCTTTGCTAGGACCCAGCTTTCTCTTGCTTGGGGAAGAAGGAGAACCTTCGCTAGGACCCAGGTTTCTGTCGGTTGGGAAAGAGGAGAGAACCTCGCTAGGACCCACCACTGTGTTTATTTTCAAAGAAGGGGGGGTGCAGGAAGGGGCAGCCGGCGCCCCGCTGGGACCGAGCCCCCCAGGGACGAGGGTTTAGGAAGGGGTATCCGGGCCCCGCTGGGACCTTACCTGACTCTCACCGGTGGAACTGAGAAGAGTAGAGGGAGGGGGCGACCGGGGCCCCGTTAGAGACCGGCTCTATCTCAGTTTAACTGTGGGCCAGGAAGGAGCATAGGGAGGGGGATATAGGTAAACCCCAGTAGTGACCAGCTCTTTCCTTTGCCCTGTTTTAGTTGCCCGTCATTAAATTTGCTTTGAAGTAGGGGCACCGTATATTTTTTTTTAAAGAAAGAAATTATACGATAAGTTAGAAAGGGCCAGATTTTTTGTTGAGTGTGTCTTTAGTTGCCTGTCAGTTGTTTCCTTTCGAGTAGAGGCACAGTGAGTTTCTGTTAGGCCCGTTTGAAAAATCACTATGGGGTCTTGTATGAGTCAAAAGAGTAGAGCGAAAGAGAACAAAAATGTAAAGAACATCCCTCCTGATAGCCCTTTGGCGATAATGTTAAATAAGTGGGATACTTGTGAAGCTACTAAAAAGTTAGATAAAATAAAAATGATCCATTATTGTGTTGAAGTATGGCCAAAGTTAGATTTACCAGGAGCATGGCCATGGTTCGGTACCCAAGATCCATGGATGTGTACAATGCTGAATCAATATTTAAAGACTTGGGGAGGATCAAATGTGGAACAACTTGAATACGCAGCTTGTTGGAGAGGGAGTAGAGCAAAAGAAGAACCAATAAAGATATGTAAAGTAGTAGAGAAAAAGGGACAAAGGAACGAGGAAGAGAAAAATAAAAGTAAATGGGACCCCCTTGATTATCTTCCCCCTCTTCCCCCGCCTGTCAATAACCCCGATTACCCACTTCCTCCTCCTCCGACCGTCACTCCCCTTCAACCTCCTCTTCCTCCTCTTCCGTCCATTACTTCCTTCGAACCCCCTGCTGTTTCTCTACCCACCAATGCTTCCAATAACCTTCCTTCTGCTCCATCTGTCAATTCTCCTCCTACCTCCTCTCCACCCACCAACACCCCCACTTACTTTCCTTCTTCTGTTCCACTTGTCAATTCTCCTCCTCCTCCTCCTCAAGCATCTAGCATAACTCCCCTGTCACCACCTTCCCTTAGTACCCCTATTCCAAATCAGCTTTTTTTACCTATGTGCCCACTTCCCAACCTGCCTTCACCCCTAGTATCTCCACAAACCCCAATTCCTCCTGCCTTGGTTCAGGCCCCTCCACCAATAGGTGTCCCTTCACCTCCTTCCAATTGGGAACTGAGTCTATCTCCATCCAACAGTAGCTCTACCTCCAGTAATCAACAGAACCCTGTACCAGCACAAGCAGAGGGACCATATTATAATACGAGGTCAAGGGCAGCAAAAGCAGAAAGGATGTTTCCACTCAGGGAAGTCCCTATGGGAGGAATAGAGGGCAGACTTGGGTTTGTAGACACACCGTTGACGGCCTCAGAAGTGAGAGGATTTAAAAAAGAAATTGGGAATTTAGTGGAAGATCCCGTAGGCATTGCAGAACAGGTAGATCAGTTCTTAGGACCTAGCATTTATACTTGGAAAGAAATTAATTCAGTTATAAATATACTATTCAACCCAGAGGAAGTTAGGATGATTAGAGAAGCCGGCCTACGCATATGGGAGAGGGAAAACCGGCAAGGACCACCGGGTGACTATAAACTACCTCTCACAGACCCGGGATGGAACCCAAACCAAGAAGAGGGGAGGCGGAATATGATTGACTATCGAGCTTTAATAGTTAGGGGAATAAGAGAGTCTGTTCCTCGCCAAAGTAACACCAAATTGGCCTTTGGAGCAGTACAAGAAAAAGATGAAACCCCATCCGCGTGGTTAAATCGGTTAAGGAAGAACTTTCAGCTGTACTCTAGTATAGATCCTGATAGTCCGGATGGCCAAGCAGTATTAAGAGTACATTTTGTCACCAAATCTTGGCCTGACATCCGAAGGAAATTAGAAAAGATGGAAGACTGGCAGGAAAAAGGGATAAATGAACTACTTAAAGAGGCTCTAAGGGTGTATCTGAGAAGGGAAGAGGAGAAAGCGAAATCGAACGCCCGAGTGATGGTAGCGATAGCTAGAGAATGTATAAATGCAACTGGAAATAAGCTAGAGAAGCCATGTGGATCTAGAGAAGGAGAACCTAAGATTGCGCCAGGCGCAGGAGGTTCTAATGCCAACCCTTGGCAGAAGGTCGGAAAATTTCAGGGCAGATGTTATTACTGTGGTGAAGTGGGTCATCTCAAAAGGTACTGTAAAAAGATTGCCATCGATGAAGCAATTGAAAAAGAACAGGAAAATTTAGAAAAGATTCTGAGAGGGGAAGATTAGGGGTGTCAGGGGCTCTTCCCTTTAGGGGACCCAATGAAACATCTAGATGAGCCCTTGATAAGCCTCAATGTTGGTCCCCAGAATTTAAGTTTTGAGTTCTTAGTTGACACGGGAGCTGATCGGTCCAGTTTGAAAGATCTTCCAGTAGGAGTCCATATTAGTAATCGAACGTGCGAAGTAATAGGAGCTGAAGGGACACCCTTCAAAGCACCAATAATTGAAGGAGTAGAGTTAAAAGGAAACTTTAAACAGTGTGTGGCAGAGATGATTTATTTACCACATTTAGAAAAGAATTTGTTAGGGAGAGATTTACAAGTTAAGTTAGGAATAGCAGTTATTCCAGAAAATGGGAGGATGGTTGTGCGTATTATGAAATTGACCGAAAGAGATATAAGTGAAATCAATCCCCAAGTATGGGCAGAAGAAGGGAAAACTGGCTTTTTAGACATCACGCCAATAAAAGTGCAAATGCAAGAAGGAACTACCCCAGTCAAGGTAAAACAGTACCCAATATCAGAAAAGGGTAGAGAAGGACTAGCCCCAATTATAGACCACCTTCTGGCGGAAGGTGTGTTAGAACCATGCATGTCCCCCCATAACACCCCAATTTTAGCAGTAAAAAAGGCAGAGGGAAAATATAGATTAGTCCAGGATTTGAGAGAAATTAATAAAAAAATCATCGCTAGACATCCTGTGGTGTCTAACCCTTACACTCTGTTGAGTAAAATTCCCAGGGAACATGCATGGTTCACCACCATAGATTTGAAAGATGCCTTTTGGGCGTGTCCGCTAGCAGAAGAATGCCGTGACTGGTTTGCATTCGAGTGGGAGTACCCAGGAGGGAAGAGAAAACAACAATTAAGGTGGACCCGTCTACCTCAAGGATTTACTGAGTCCCCCAATCTTTTCGGACAGGCTCTAGAAGAACTATTAGACCAGTTCACCCCTGAAAATGAGACACGAATCCTCCAATATGTAGATGATTTGTTAATATCTGGAAAAGAACAACAGCTAGTTAGAACAACTAGTATAAAACTCCTTAACTTTCTGGGAGAAAAGGGTCTAAAAGTATCCCGGAACAAATTGCAGTTCGTTGAACCAGAAGTGACATACCTTGGTCATATAATTGGAAATGGATACAAAAAGTTAAGCCCCGAAAGAATTTCGGGCATACTAGCCATTTCGACCCCAAAAACTAAACATGACATTCGAAAACTTTTAGGCTTGTTTGGATACTGTAAATTATGGTTAGACAAATATACTCAAAGTGTAAAATTTCTTTATGAAAAATTAGTAAACCCTGAACCCATAAATTGGACTGCACAAGACGAAAAACAATTAGAAGAATTAAAAGAGAAATTATCTTCGGCCCCAGTCTTAAGTTTACCAGATCTCACAAAGGAGTTTGAACTATTCACGAACACTGAAGGGGGAGTAGCTTACGGTGTACTAACTCAGGAATGGGGGGGTTGTCGAAAGCCAATAGCTTACCTCTCTAAATTATTAGACCCAGTAGCAAAAGGATGGCCACTATGTCTCCAAGCAATTGCGGCTGCAGTAATTTTGATAGAGGACGCACAAAAACCGACATTTCAGGGAAAACTTAAAGTATATACTCCACATGATATTAAGACTATCCTCAGTCAAGGGGCCCAGCAATGGCTAACAGAAGCCAGAATACTAAAATATGAAATTATATTAATGAATGCAAGTAATTTAGAATTGGCACCTCTAAAAGTATTAATCCGGCTCAATTTCTCTCAGGGGAACCCTTGCCAGAGCTAGAGCACAATTGCCTGGAGCTTATAAATTTCCAAACCAAAGTAAGGGAAGATCTACAAAGTACACCGTTGCCATATGGAGAAGTATTGTTTACCGATGGTTCATCTAGAGTAGTAGATGGAAAAAGGGTATCTGGGTATGCAGTAGTAAAAAGAGCAGAAGGAAAAGAGCTAGAAGTGATAGAAAAGGGGAAGCTACCATCCAATTGGTCTGCACAATGTTGTGAGATCTATGCGTTAAAAAGAGGTCTAGACTCATTAGAAGGAAAACCAGGAACCATTTACACTGATTCAAAATATGCATTTGGAATAGTCCACACATTTGGAAAAATCTGGGCAGAACGCGGGTATTTAAACTCAAAGGGGAAAGATTTGGTACATAAAACCTTAATAAAATCCGTATTAGAATCCTTGCTCAAACCAACAGAAATTGTAGTTGTGCACATAAGAGGGCACCAAAAGGGAAATACCTTAGAAGAAAGAGGAAATCGGTATGCTGACAAAATAGCCAAAGAAGTCTCATTAAGTTCCGAAGGGCCTATAGAAGTCTTTAAATTAAATGAGACACCAGAGAAATCACAAATTACAAAGCCCATTTTTAGTGAAGAAGAGTTAAAGATAATAAAAAAGTTAGAAATACATCAAGGAAATCAAGGAGAGTGGGTAATGAAAGATGGGCGCAAATTTTTAAACAAAAGTCTAGCCAGAAAGGTATTGGCAGAAATCCATTAACTGACCCACTGGGGTGTTCAAGGATTATGTGACCACTTCCTCAGAGAAAATTTTTGTATTGGGATATATAATCTGGCTAAATCAATAACTAAAGGGTGTTTAATCTGCCAAAAAGCTAATCAAAAAGTTATGCGAAAAATTGAATATGGGGGAAGGGAATTAGCATTAAGACCATTCCAAAGTGTTCAAATTGACTTCACAGAAATGCCCCCAGTTCAAAAATATAAACATTTATTAGTTATTGTGGACCATCTTACCCATTGGGTGGAGGCCTTCCCCACTATTAAAGAAACCTCAGAAGTGGTCATAAAAATAATCCTTGAACAAATTATTCCTAGATATGGATTAATTAATCACATCGATTCTGATAGAGGCCCACATTTTACGTCACATATATTACATCGAGTCATCGAAGCACTGGGGATGAAATGGAGGTTGCATACTCCATGGCATCCCCAAAGTTCCGGCCGAGTAGAAAGAATGAACAAAACTTTGAAAAATGTATTAACAAAATTAATTGAAGAGACCCAAATGAATTGGCTCAAATGCCTACCTCTTGCCCTATTACGCATTAGGACCAGACCGCGTGCAGACATAGGAGTTTCACCCTATGAAATGATGTTTGGGCTTCCCTTTTTAATTACCCCTTTTAGCTCTGCAAACTATCTAGAAGGAGAAGCTGCCACCCAAGAGTATTTAAGAATCATTGGAAGAACAATAGAGCAACTAAAGAAAAAAGGATACCTGCCCCAAACCTCTCCCTTAGATTCAAATGCTCATCAGATCAACCCTGGGGACTGGGTTCTTGTTAAATCCTTAAGTCACACATCTCTATCTCCTAGGTATGAAGGCCCCTTCCTAGTCCTCCTAACTACACACACTGCTGTAAGAACAAAAGAAAAAGGTTGGACTCACATATCACAAATTAAAGGACCAATTCCACCTCCCCCTGGTGAATCGGACTCCACAGTATTTCAGCCAAAGGCACCTGAATGGACCATTACAAAAGGAGCTACAGACCTCCAACTTAAGTTTAAGCGAAAAGAAAAAGACAGCTGAAAAGACTTAAACAGTTCCAATTTGAAAGCAAAGTGTTACTGTACGCAGTTTATGTTAACTCTAGTGTTGTTATAACGTTGTTGTTGCATACCTGCAGTAGTCTTTCAAGTTCCCAGTAGTTCACTAAAGTTCTTGTTGTTACAAAATTGTTGTATCATACATCCTTCTCCGATTCTAAGTATCATTCAATCCTCTGTCGAAATCCTCAAATTAGAAGTTTGCCAAACCATAAAGACCAATTCCCCTACAGAACACTTTCTAAAAACACCTAAATTAGTATACAAAGGGGATGAGAGAACTCTGGGAAAGTAAAATCTTACCTAAGGGGACCCCCACATCCAAGAGGCAAGCCCGGGTGAGACTGAAAGCAGTTCATACCGGACTCTTGAGAGGAGTGTTGCTGGCCTTGCTAACAAATAACCTGATAAGCAGCGAAGAGGTTAAATGCAGCAAGTGTTACCATCTGATATATGATGGGGAGACCCAAGAGTCCCTAATAAGAATTCACACCAACGTGAATCCCAGCTGTTTCAATCATTCCCAGATCTCCACTTGTCAAGAAAGTGGAAAAACATATTGGATTGCTAAGAATACTGCCACTTTTCGGCAGCGGTTGCTCGGAGAATGTCCTATAGGGGAAGCCTGGTTTTGCTTTGAACATGAGAATAATCAAGGAGAATTAATAGATTTGATCAAAGAAAAACAATTAGTAATAAATACCAAAAAGGAAAACGAATTGGAAATACCTTTAGGGAAAAATTTATTCATAGATTTAGTTGAAAGAATTAGTAAAGAATTAAATATAACCAATTGCTGGGTATGCGGTAATACACAAATGTCTGAGATTTGGCCATGGGAAGGGATCAGTTTAAGCCCATTGGAAATTCTAAAATGGAAGCAAACTAACCAAACATCTCAATTACCTAAGCAAAAATGAAAGAAAGAACAATGGAATTTAAAATATAACCCTATTGGAGAGGAATGTATTAAAAGAGTTGGAAACCCATATAGAACATTTGTAGGAACTATGCCCTGCAAAAGGTACCTAACTATAAAAAAGTCAATTATAAGGTGGATACCTAAGGAGCCAAACAAATATTGGACAATACACCAAAAGGAAAAAGGATGTGTTTATCACGAAGGATATGATTTACATGAATGTGCTGGAAAGAAAATAAATCCCTTTTGGGGATTAGAGGAATTATCCAAGTATTGGTCATGTCCCACCGAAACCAACCAAACCTTTTGGACAGCACCCGAGTATCTATTCTGGATATGCGGAGACACTGCATATACCAATCTTCCAGGAGATTGGGCCGGGAGCTGTACAATTGGGATTATAAAACCTTCATTCTTCCTACTTCCCAAAAATTCGGGGTCTAAATTAGGAATTCCCTTGTACGATGATTTGAAAAGGGCTAACCGAAAGAAAAGGAGTATGATTAATTTAGGAAGTACTCAAAAATGGAAGGGACAAGTGTGGACACCTGAACGCATCATGGAAGTATATGGGCCAGCTACGTGGGCACAGGATGGGTCGTGGGGATACCGTACTCCCATTTATATGCTGAACCGAATCATCAGACTCCAAGCAGTATTAGAAATAATATCTAATCGAACAGCCCTCGCATTAGACCACATTACCGAACAGTTAACTCAGACCCGAGCAGTGGTCTATCAAATTCGGCTTGCAGTAGATTATTTATTGGCTGATGAAGGAGGAATTTGTGGAAAATTTAATACATCCGAATGCTGCCTGGAAATTGATGACAAAAGCGAAGTAATACGAAACATATCTAAAGAAATCCGAAAAATAGCATATGTAGAAAACCAACAATGGACCCCTCTAATGGACACTAGCTGGTGGGATGACTTCTGGTCCCTAAAAAATAAATGGTGGAAAAAAGTAGTCTTTTTAGTTGCAAGTGCAGTCATAAGCTTTTTATTTTTACCATGCCTACTCCCATGCCTAATTAGGCTTATAAATACCACTATACAAACCAGCATAAAGAATATGACTGATCAAACGAGAGCTAAAATTTTGATGATCGGAACCCAAAGCCCAGAACATGATTCAGCTAAAGAAATCTTAAACCAATTTCTAGAACTACAAAAATTATACCCCCAAGAAACCGAAAATTGTGATTTGATGCGGGTCAAAGACCCGATCAAAGAGAAAGAGGGGGGATTGTGGTAAAAAGTCTTAGCTGAAAACCATAAAACAACATTGCTAGAAGAGTTAAAAAGATTGTTGCTTACCTTATCGTTCTATCGACTCATTCGTTTGTTGGTTCTTTGATCAAGTTGTTATGTTCTTTTCCCCAGTAAAATGTGTAGTCCCTATGTAATTCAAACCCCGATTTATTGTATTTCCCCTATCCCAGTTACTTCCTCCTTCCGCCCTTTCCCTTACCTCATTTCCGGCCTTACCATTTCCGCCCTTTCCCTTACCTCATTTCCGGCCTGCTGCTGCCTGCCTATCAAGTTAGCCACACCCTATATGTAAATCTCCAGAAGTTTCCCAGTACCACCATTACCGGAAGTTGTTGTTGAAGAAAAGATTCACAAAAATAGTCAACCAACACCGAACCCAAGTTCACAGATCATCTCAACTAACAAGCCAAGTCACCTGCAATATGTCCTTTGTAACTGTTTAATCACCGCAACCTAAAGGGCAGTTAAGAAGAATGACACCCCCAGACCAATGAGCCACTATTGAGATCTCGGACGTGTCCATGAGGCTGAGACTCCCATCCCTGCGTTCGTCGGGATCGGCAGGACCTCCTCCCGGCGTTGCCTGGCAGCAGCAGCAGCAGGCGTAGGGCCTACTCCCTGTGACCCCCCATTAATAAAGAGCTGTTTAATAAAGGCCTTGGCCCTGCTACATTCACTACATTGATATGTACATGTAAGATAACATAAATCAGATAAAGCTATTACAAAATCATCTCTATGAAGAATTCTACTATGTAGTCAAAACAGGATCTTGTCTCTCCAGATGTTCTTTTTTTTTATCCTTGAGCAGTCACTGTAAATGATCTATGACTTTGTTTTTCTTCTCTGAACAGTCACAAGAACACCATGACCTGTGTTTCGCCTTTTCGTTGTCACGGCATCTCGCGATACACTGGGGCGAGTGCCAGAGCTCCAACCAGGCTCCCAACAGTCCATGAGGGTGAGGAGGGGAAAATGGAGCCTTGTGAGGGTGAGTGGGGACAAATACAGAATTCATGGGGTTGGAAATTACTTTTGAGATCATGGAGTCCTACCTGAGAGGCAGCTGAGGGGGAAATGGCACCTGAGGGGTCTGAGGGGAAACTGAGGGAATGATGGATCCCATGAGGGGAAAATGGTGAGAAAATGGAGCCCGTGAGGGGAAAAAGGGAGAAAATGGAGTCCATGAGGGTGAGGAGAGGAAAATGGAGCCTTGTGAGGGTGAGTGGGGACAAATACAGAATTCATGGGGTTGGAAATTACTTTTGAGATCATAGAGTCCTACCTGAGGTGGCCATGAGGGGTAGCTGAAGAGGAAATGGCGCCTGAGGAGTCTGAGGGGAAACTGAGGGGAAAGATGGAGCCCGAGAGGGGAAAATGGGGGAAAATGAGGGGAAATTAAACCCTGAGGGTGATGGGGTTGGAAATTACTCTTGTGAGGGTGAGGGGGGGGGTCAAATACAGAATAAAAGGGGTTGGAAATTACCTTTGAGATCATGGAGTCCTACCTGAGGTGGCCATGAGGGGCGCCTGAGGAGTCTGAGGGGAAACTGAGGGGAAAGATGGAGCCCGAGAGGGGAAAATGAGGGGAAATTAAACCCTGAGGGTGATGGGGTTGGAAATTACTCTTGTGAGGGGGGGGGGGTCAAATACAGAATAAAAGGGGTTGGAAATTACCTTTGAGATCGTGGAGTCCTACCTGAGGTGGCCATGAGGGGCAGCTGAGGGGAAATGGCACCTGAGGAGTCTGAGGGGAAACTGAGGGGAGAAATGGAGCCCATGAGGGGAAAATGGGGGAAAATGGAACCCAGGAGGGGAAAATGGGAGAAAATGGAGCCCATGAGGATAATGGGGGACAAATAGAGAATTATCAGGGTTAGAAAGAACTTTTGAGATCATGGAGTCCTTCCTGAGGTGGACATGAGGGGCAGCTGAGGGGAAATGGGGTCTGAGGGATAACTGAGGGGAAAGATGGAACCCAGGAGGGGATGGTGAAGGCAAAATGGAGCCCCTGAGGGCAAAAAGGGAGAAAATGGAGTCCAGGAGGGTGAGGAGAGGAAAATGGAGCACATGAGGGTGATGGAGGTGAAAATAACCCTTGTGAGGGTAAGGAGGGTTAAATACAGAATTAATGGGGTTGGAAATGACCTTTCAATCCTACCTGAGGTGGCCATGAGGGGCAGCTGAGGGGAAATGGCGCCTGTGGAGTTCGGGAAATGACTGTGGGGAAAATGATCTGAAAATTCCCCTGTGAGGCCAAAAATTCA
The DNA here is from genome assembly GCF_903797595.1 of Erithacus rubecula. NCBI lineage: Eukaryota > Metazoa > Chordata > Aves > Passeriformes > Muscicapidae > Erithacus > Erithacus rubecula. The sequence continues at coordinate 8,714 of NW_027635430.1, read as the reverse complement.
CACTGTGAGGGGATGGTTGGGGGAAATGGAGCCTGTGGGGTTTGGGAGGCGACTGTGGGGAAAATGAGGTGAAAATTGCCCTTTTAAGGGGTTGGTGAGGGGGAAAATTGCCCCAGTGGGTGCAGTGAGCTCAGTGCCCAGGTGAGGACACACCTGAGCTGCTGGATCAGGTGCGCAGGTGAGCACAGAATGAGAATATTCGGGTAAGAATGAAACGTTTATCCACAACACCATCTATTTGTTGGGGATTAATAAGCCACTTGTAACACTTATGTAGCATTTAGAAATGGACAAATAAAATAAAGGCGAAGTATTATAAATGTCACGAGTACTCAGTTTATTACTGGATTTGTTAGTCGTTATGAAATAGTGAACTAATTGAATGTTAAGTATTTTTGTGATAGGTTATAAGAGTGATATCAGAAAAGCTGGAAATAAATCCTCATACACCGCTGTCTGTAGAGCAAGTATTTATTTATTGCATTGTGTATTGTGGCAAATCATCTTCACATTTGTCAATTTTTCATTAGTACCACACTTACCTGTTTCTAAATTCTTTGTTTTGTGGCTGCTTTGCACTTGCTAATTTCTTATTAATACAATACTTACTATCTGTAAAGCTGTCCACCTGGTGAGGTTTCTTTTTCCTTGTTTTTTGTTTAATTACCATTAAGCAGCTAATTAACCAAATACTAATCATTACGTTGTATGGAAGTTTATTTATACCAAGTTATACTGCTGTAAAATTTATGATTTTTGCGATATAGGTATAAAATACCATGATCCATCTTATATAGCTATCAACCTATATAAACATATAAAAAATCGTGATTAAGGCTATATTGATATTCGATTGTATAAATGCATTAGATTACACTCACATTTTGTAATTCAAACTGTACCAGTATTTTGTAACTTTAATATAAATTATACAACCACCAATAGAACACTAATGTGAAAAAAACACGTTTAAGCAATACAGGATCATAGTTAAGTTACAGCTTAATATTTCCAGTTAGCTTATAACCTTAGAATCACAGAAATCATTCTGAATGGGAAAAAACCTTGAGCAGTAAATCTTGTGCCAAGGTTTTCTGTTCCGATCACCAAGAAACCAAATTTTTACCGCAAATCCCCCCAAGAAAGCCGATTTTTACGGAAATTCTCCAAATTTGCGGCGCCCTTTGCCGCCATTGCCTCCCTCTGCTCCCCCCTCCCTCCCTGCAGACTTGGTACGTTCCATGCAAATGAGTCCGCTCGCGCCCATAATCCCGCCTTCAAACCAGCGGCCAATGGGGAGCGAGGAGGCGGGGTTAAGGTGAAGATTGACAGCAACCTCAGCCAATCGCGCGGCGTGGCGCCACAATGCCGCCGCGGGACACAGCCGGCCTATCAGCGGAGAGGAGGCGGGGTTAAGGTGAAGATTGACAGCAACTTCAGCCAATCGCGAGGCGCAGCGCCCCGTCCCTCAGAGGCCGCCGCAGCCGCCGCTTTCCCGCCCTCCGGCCGCGGCTCCGAACCGAGACCCCCGAGACCCTCCCGGGACCCCGAGACCCTCCCGGGACCCCGAGACCCTCCCGGCCCCACCATGGGCTTCCTGAAGCTCATCGAGATCGAGAATTTCAAGTCCTACAAGGGCCGGCAGATCATCGGGCCCTTCCGCCGCTTCACCGCCATCATCGGCCCCAATGGCTCCGGTCAGTCCCGGGAGGATCTCGGGGGAATCAAGGCCGCTCCCGTGATGGTTTAGGGGGTGATCCCGAATTCTTTACAGGGCCCCGCTCCCGTTTCCTCCTCCCGCACTGCCCCGGCGATTCTCCGTTCCTTGGGGTTTCTCTTATGCTCAGCCCCCCCTTGGTCCCCCCTCACACTCTGGGGTCCCCCCTCAGCTCTTTCCGCCATTCCCTGGACTCCCCTCTCACCTCCTTCCTCTTTTTATGGGCCCCCCCCTAAATCCTCTGGGCTCTCTCCAAGCCCCCATTCCCTGATTTCTCCCTAAACTCTCCATTCCCTGTGGTCCCTCTTCTTTCCTTGGGATCCCTCCTCAATTCTATGGCCTCCCTCCAAATCACTCATTCCATGGAATCCCCCAATAATTCCCTGGGCTCCCTCCAAACCCCTCATTCCATGGGGTCACCCCTAAATTCTCTGCTCTCTCTCCACACCCCTCACTCCCCAATAATTCCCTGCTCTCTCCACACCCCTCACTCCCCAATAATTCCCTGCTCTCTCTCCACACCCCTTACTCCCCAATAATTCCCTGGGCTCTCTCCAACCCCCTCACTCCCCAATAATTCCCTGCTCTCTCTCCACACCCCTCACTCCCCAATAATTCCCTGCTCTCTCTCCAAACCCCTCACTCCCCAATAATTCCCTGGGCTCTCTCTCCACACCCCTCACTCCCCAATAATTCCCTGGGCTCTCTCCAAACCCCTCATTCCATGGGGTCACCCCTAAATTCTTTGCTCTCTCTCCACACCCCTCACTCCCCAATAATTCCCTGGGCTCTCTCCACACCCCTCACTCCCCAATAATTCCCTGCTCCCTCCAAACCCCTCACTCCCCAATAATTCCCTGGGCTCTCTCCACACCCCTCACTCCCCAATAATTCCCTGCTCTCTCCAAACCCCTCACTCCCCAATAATTCTCTGCTCTCTCCACACCCCTCACTCCCCAATAATTCCCTGGGCTCTCTCTCCACACCCCTCACTCCCCAATAATTCCCTGCTCTCTCTCCACACCCCTCACTCCCCAATAATTCCCTGGGCTCTCTCTACACCCCTCACTCCCCAATAATTCCCTGGGCTCTCTCCAACCCCCTCACTCCCCAATAATTCCCTGCTCTCTCTCCAAACCCCTCACTCCCCAATAATTCCCTGCTCTCTCCACACCCCTCACTCCCCAATAATTCCCTGGGCTCTCTCTCCAAACCCCTCACTCCCCAATAATTCCCTGGGCTCTCTCCAACCCCCTCACTCCCCAATAATTCCCTGGGCTCTCTCCAAACCCCTCACTCCCCAATAATTCCCTGGGCTCTCTCCAAACCCCTCACTCCCCAATAATTCCCTGCTCTCTCTCCAACCCCCTCACTCCCCATCAATTCCCGCAGCTCCCCCATTCCCTCCTTCCCCCCCTGACCCCTCCCCACCCCCTAACCCCCCTCCGGGTGTGTCCCCCCACCAGGCAAATCCAACCTGATGGACGCCATCAGCTTCGTGCTGGGGGAGAAAACCAGCAACCTGCGGGTGAAGACGCTGCGGGACCTGATCCACGGCGCGCCCGTGGGCAAACCCGCCGCCAGCCGCGCCTTCGTCAGCATGGTCTACTCGGAGGAGGGGCAGGAGGATCGAACCTTCGCCCGCCTCATCGTGGGTGCGCGGGGCGGGGAATCGGGGGGTTGGGGGGAAATCTGCAGGTTTTGGGGGGAAACTCGGGGAGTTTGGGGGGAAACTCGGGGAGGTTGGGGGGAAATCTGCAGGTTTTGGGGGGAAACTCGGAGAGTTTGGGGGAAACTCGGGGAGTTGGGGGGAAACTCGGGGAGTTTGGGGGAAACTCGGGGAGTTTGGGGGGAAACTCGGGGAGGTTGGGGGGAATCTGGGGAGTTTGGGGGGAATCTGGGGGAGTTTGGGGGGAATCTGGGGGAGGTTGGGGGGAATCTGGGGGAGTTTGGGGGGAAACTCGGGGAGTTTGGGGGGAATCTCGGGGGTTTGGGGGGAGTTTGGGGGGAAATTGGGGGAGTTTGGGGGGAAATTGGGGGAGTTTGGGGGGAATCTCGGGGGTTTTGGGGGGAATCTCGGGGAGTTTGGGGGGAATCTGGGGGAGTTTGGGGGGAAATTGGGGGAGTTTGGGGGGAATCTCGGGGGTTTGGGGGGAAACTCGGGGAGTTTGGGGAAAAATCTGCAAATTTTTGCAGAGAATCCCTTGGATTTTTGAAGGGATTTTGGAGGGAGATCTGCGGGTTTTGCGGAGAATCTCGGAGGTTTTGTGGAGAAATCTGGGGGTTTTTGGGGGGGAATCTGGGGGAGTTTGGGGGAATCTTGGGGAGTTTAGGGAGAAACTCGTGGATTTTGGGGAGAAATCTGCGGGTTTAGGGGAGAAACTGGAGATGTTGAGGGGAATCTTGGAGATTTTGGGGGGAAAGTTGTGGATTTTGTGGGGAAATCTGGGGGTTTAGGGGAGAAACTCAGAAATTTTGGGGGGAATCTCGGGGAGTTTGGGGAGAAACTCGGGGATTTTGGGGGAAAATCTGCGGGTTTAGGGGAGAAACTTGGGGATTTTGAGAGAAAACTCGTGGATTTTGGGGGGAAAATCTGCAAATTTTGCAGAGAATCCCTTGGATTTTTGAAGGGATTTTAGGGAGAAATCTGAGCGTTTAGGGGAGAAACTCAGAGATTTTGGGGCAAAATCTGGGGATTTTGGGGGGAAATCTGGGGGAGTTTGGGGGAAAACTCGGAGATTTTGGGGGAAAATCTGGGGGTTTAGGGGTGAAACTCAGAGATTTTGGGGTGAAACTTGTGGATTTTGGGGGGAAACTCCGAGATTTTGGAAGTAAAACGGCAAATTGTGGGGGGAAAGTCGTGAATTTTGGGGGGAAATCTGCGGGTTTAGGGGAGAAACTCGGGAATTTTGGGGGGAATCTTGGAGATTTTGGGAGAAAACTGGGGGTTTAGGGGAGAAACTTGGGGGTTTTGGGGGGAAAGTCGTGGATTTTGGGGGGAAACTCAGATTTTGGGGAGAAACTCGTGGATTTTGGGGGAGGATCTGGGGGATTCTGGGGGTTTAGGGGGAAAACAGATTTTGGAGGGAATCTGGCTTTTGGGGCAAATCTGTGGGTTTTGGGGGAATCTGAGGGAGTTTGGGGGAATCTGGGGAGTTTTGGGGGAAATCTGGGGGTTTAGGGGAGAATCTCAGAGATTTTGGGGTGAAACTCGAAGGTTTTGGGGGGAATCTCAGATTTTGGGGGGAAATCTGGGGGTTTGGGGGGGAATCTGGGGGAGTTTGGGGGATCTGGGGGAGTTTGGGGAAAAATCTGCCGGTTTAGGGGTGAAACTCAGATTTTTGGAGAAAAATCTGTGGATTTTGGGGTGAATCTGCAGATTTTTGGGAGAAACCTGTGGATTTTAGGAGGAAACACGCAGATTTTGGGGGGAAACATGCAGATTTTGGGGGTCATAGAGTTTGAATTTCACATTTTGGGGTGTTCAGGGTTTGGGGGAGCCCCCTGAGACCCCCAAAATCCCCCCAAACCCCCCAGCACAGGCAGATGTGAGGAGGGAACCTTTACCTGTGTCAGTGTGGGTGCAAAAAGGGCCAAAATGTTTGGGGGGCACATTTTGGGGTTTGAATTTCACATTTTGGGGTGTTCAGGGTTTGGGGGACACATTTTGGGGTGTTTAAGGTTTGGGGGAGCCCCCTGAGCCCCCCCAAAATCCCCCCAAACCCCCCAACACAGGCAGCTGTGAGGAGGGAACCTTTACCTGTGTCAGTCTGGGTGCAAAAAGGGGCAAAAATTTGGGGGTCACAGAGTTAGGGGGGCACGTTTTAGGGTTTGGGGGGCACATTTTGGGGTTTGAATTTCACATTTTGGGGTGTTCAGGGTTTGGGGCAGCCCCCTGACCCCCCAAATTTGCCATCCCAGGCAGCTCCTCTGAGTACAAGATCAACAACCGGGTGGTGCAGCTGAGCGAGTACAGCGAGGAGCTGGAGAAACTGGGGATCCTCATCAAGGCCAGGAACTTCCTGGTCTTCCAGGTGGGGATTTGGGGTTTGGGGGGATTTGGGGGGGATTTGGGGCAGCACATGGAGGTTTTTGGGGAGGTTTCTGTGCTCCCATTTTTAGGGAGCGGTGGAGTTCATGGCCATGAGGAACTCCAAGGAGAGCTGAGCCCTGTTTGAGGAGATCAGCAGGGACTGGGGATCCCTCTCAGGGGTTTAGGAACCAGTTTTAGGATTTAGGGATCTCTCTCAGGAATTTAGGGATCTCTCTCAGAGATTTAGGGATCCCTCAGAGAGATTTAGGGGTTTCTTTTAGGATTTAGGCATCTATCACAGATATTTAGGGATCTCTCTCAGGGATTTAGGGATCTCTCTCAGAGATTTAGGGATCCTTCTCAGGGATTTAGGGATCCTTCTCAGAGATTTTGGGATCCCTTTTAGAATTTAGGGATCTTTCTCAGGGGTTTAGGGATCCTTCTCAGAGTTTTTGGGATCCTTTTTAGAATTTAGGGATCTTTCTCAGGGATTTAGGGATTTCTCACAGGGATTTAGGGATCTCTCTCAGGGATTTAGGGATCCTTCTCAGAGATTTTGGGATCCCTTTTAGAATTTAGGGATCTCTCTCAGGGATTTAGGGATTTCTCACAGGAATTTAGGGATCCTTCTCAGAGATTTTGGGATCCCTTTTAGAATTTAGGGATCTTTCTCAGGGATTTAGGGATTTCTCACAGGGATTTAGGGATCTCAGGGATTTAGGGATCCTTCTCAGAGATTTTGGGATCCTTTTTAGAATTTAGGGATTTTTCTCAGGGGTTTAGGTATTTCTCACAGGGATTTAGGAACATTTCTCACAGGGATTGAGAAATCACTTTTAGGATTTAGGGATCTCTCACAGGGATTTAGGAATCACTTTTAGGATTTAGGGATCTCTCAGAGAGGTTTAGGGATTCAATTTTAGGATTTAGAGATCCCTCACAGGGATTTAGGAACCAGTTTTAGGACTTAGGGATCTCTCATAGAGATTTAGGAACATCTCTTACAGAGATTTAGGGATCCTTCTCAGGGATTTAGGGATCTCTTTTAGGATTTAGGGATATTTCACCAGGATTTAGGGATCTTTCTCAGGGGTTTAGGGATTGCTCACAGGGATTTAGGAACATTTCTCACAGTGATTTAGGAATCACTTTTAGGATTTAGGGATTGCTCACAGGAATTTAGGGATCTCTCTCAGGGATTTAGGGATCCTTCTCAGAGATTTTGGGATCCCTTTTAGAGTTTAGGGATCTTTCTCAGGGGTTTAGGGATCTCTCACAGGGATTTAAGAACATTTCCCACAGGAATTGAGGAATCACTTTTAGGATTTAGGGATCTCTCACAGGGATTTAAGAACATTTCTCACAGTGATTTAGGAATCACTTTTAGGATTTAGGGATTGCTCACAGGAATTTAGGGATCTCTCTCAGGGATTTAGGGATCCTTCTCAGAGATTTTGGGATCCCTTTTAGAATTTAGGGATCTTTCTCAGGGGTTTAGGGATCTCTCACAGGGATTTAAGAACATTTCCCACAGGAATTGAGGAATCACTTTTAGGATTTAGGGATCTCTCACAGGGATTTAAGAACATTTCTCACAGTGATTTAGGAATCACTTTTAGGATTTAGGGATGTCTTACAGAGATTTAGGGATCCTTCTCAGAGATTTAGGGATCTCTTTTAGAGTTTAGGGATCTTTCTCAGGGATTTAGGGATTCCTCACAGGAGTTTGGGGATTCCATTTTAGGATTTAGGCCTTTCTCACAGGATTGAGGAACATCTCTCAGGGTTTTAGGAACATTCCAGGTTCTCATTTCCAGGGAGCAGTGGAGTCCATGGCCATGAAGAACCCCAAGGAGAGCTCAGCCCTGTTTGAGATCAGCAGGGACTGGGGATCCCTCTCAGGATTTAAGGATTTAGGAACATTTCTCTCAGTGATTGAGGAACATTTCTCCCCATTTTCAGGGAGCAGTTGAATCCATAGCCATGAAGAACCCCAAGGTCCTGTTTGAGGAGATCAGCAGGGACTGGGGATCCCTCTCAGGGATTTGGGGATTGATGAACATCTCTCAGGGGTTTATGAACATCTCTCAGGGGTTTATGAACATCTCTGATCCCATTTTCAGGGAGCAGTTGAATCCATAGCCATGAAGAACCCCAAGGAGCGCACGGCCCTGTTTGAGGAGATCAGCAGGGACTGGGGATCCCTCTCAGGGATTTGGGGATTGATGAACATCTCTCAGGGGTTTATGAACATCTCTGATCCCATTTTCAGGGAGCAGTGGAGTCCATAGCCATGAAGAACCCCAAGGAGCGCACGGCCCTGTTTGAGGAGATCAGCCGCTCGGGGGAACTGGCCCCCGAGTACGACAAGCGCAAGAAGGAGATGGTGAAGGCCGAGGAGGACACACAGTTCAACTACCACCGCAAGAAAAACATCGCGGCCGAGCGCAAGGAGGCCAAGCAGGAGAAGGAGGAGGTGGGAGAGCTCAGGGAGGGCTGGGAGCCCCTGGGCACAGCCAGGGAGAGTCTGGGGTCAACCAGGGGTCAGAGAGCCCCTGGGCACAGCCAGGAGGGGTCTGGGGTCAACCAGGGGTCAGAGAGCCCCTGGGCACAGCCAGGGAGAGTCTGGGGTCAACCAGGGGTCAGAGAGCCCCTGGGCACAGCCAGGAGGGGTCTGGGGTCAACCAGGGGTCAGGAAGGGTCTGAACAGACCCAGGCCCAAGCCTTGGCTTTGAGAAGCTCCTGGCCAGAACCAGGGCTGGGAAGTTCCTGAACAGACCCTGGGGTCAGGAAGGTCCTGGCTAGAATCAGGCCCAAGCACTGGCTTTGAGCAGCTCCTGGATAGAACCAGGCCCAGCCCTGGCTTTGAGCAGCTCCTGTTAGAACAGCTCCTGATAGAACCAGACCCAAGATCTGGCTTTGAGCAGCTCCTGCCCATCCCCAGGAATCTCCTGGCTATCCCCA
>NW_027635431.1:0-35545 GCF_903797595.1 Erithacus rubecula | reverse complement strand
GGATGCAGGATTGAAGGAATAGTAAGTAGTTTGCAGACAGCACTAAATTGGAAGGAGCTGTTGACTTGCTCAAGGGCAGAGACCTTAAGAAATCTGAGAGAGGGGCAATCATCGACCACATGAAGTTTGACAAGGCTGAGGCACTTGCAGGACACCCCATAGCAGTCTGCAGCTTCCTCCTGAGGGGCACTGAAGGGGCAGGCACCAACCTCTGAGCTCTGCTGAGCAGTGAGAAGACCCCAGGGAACGGCTTGAAGCCAGGGCAGGGTCAGGCTGGAGATCAGGAGAAGATTCTTCGCTCAGACGGTGATGGGCACTGAGCGGCTCCCGAGGTAACGGTCCTGAGCCGCGGCTGTCAGAGCTCCAGGTGCATTTGGACAATGCTTTCAGATCAGGGCCGAGTGTTGGGGTGTCCTGTGCAGGGCCAGCAGTTGGCCTTCATGGCCCTTGTGCATCCCTTGCAGTTCAGGATGTTGCATTATTGGTTGCAAATCCCTGCAGGAAGTGCCATGTGCTGAAGCACCAGGGGCAGTTCCCGGCTCCTGGGCGAGGAGCAGACTCCAGCTGCCAGCTCTGCAGTTAGAGATGCCCATGAAAACAGTTTGGGTTTCTGTGTTCTGAAAGGTGGCACCACGTGCACAGCAGTGTGTGGGCCTTCAGTTCCACACTCTTTGTGTCTAGAGTTGGGCCAGGAATGCCCCATGGTGGGGTGCTCCTTTCCTACAGTCACTTCCACAGCGGGACCAGAGCTGGAGTTTGGGGAGCAAGCTCCAGATCCAAGCACCATCCCTTCAAACCACAGAATATTAAAGTAACTCCTCAGGAGTGCCAGGGAAAGAGGAAATTCGGGGGAAGGGGAGACATGGCAACACCCCAACATGCCCTCCAAATTGTCCCTCTGCCCTCCCCAAACCTGCCCCTGTTCATCCCCAAAATGGCTTCAAACTGCCCCATAACTTTTGCATGGGTTGGGGGTTGTGGGGGAGGCATCAGGACCATCCCCCTCCTCATGTCTTAGCAGCTCTGTGCCCATCTGAGAGGAGGAGTAGGACTGGGGGTGCAGAGGGTCTCTGTGTTGGAAAAGATACAACTTTGAACATTTTTAAATGTAACTTTAATCACGGGTTTATTCACCTTTGTCCAGGGGGAGGGGAATTGAAATTTCTCTCCCAAAGACTGTTCACTGAGGCTCAGTGAAGCCAAATCAGCTTAACAGCAACAAAATGGAAGAGCCAGAACATAAAGGAGATAAATGCACATTCACAAAATCAGCCCCTGGAGAATTTTGTATTTTTGCCTAGTTTGGTAGTCTGTTTTTACATGGTTTTGTAGTTTGCCTACATTTTTGTATCTTTCATTTTACAATTGAGTTTTCTTTACTAGATTACTCCTTAAACTCTAACTACCAACTTTTATTTTGGTTTGTAATCAATCAATTTGTAGCATTGTTTTAATTGCTATTTTGATCACTAGGTTGTCAAACATTGATAAAGAGGGACTGTAAAAATGAGCAAAGCTCGACAGATCTGACTTCATTGGGAGTTCCTCCTGCCCAAGTCCATCTCTAGAAGTCACCAGGTGTCTGGTGTCCATAAAAACCTCCAGACCAGCAAAACCAGCCACCCTCATAAAACCCCAAACCACCAAGATTCAGCAAAAAACCTCCCACCCAGGAGTTCCCCCTCTCTGGTCTCCCCACTTTGGAGTTCTGGGGGTCCCTCCTGTCTGGGCTTCTGCAGCTCCAGGGTTATTGGTATCCCCTCTCTCTGGGCTACTCCTGGCAATGCCAGAGGTTCCCTTCTCTGGGCTCCCCGTGGGTGTCACAGGGGCTCCAGGGCCTGTCCGGGGTGCCCCTTCAGGGCCCCGGGGTACCCACGGGTCTCCCTTGTCCATGGTCCCAACATCTCCAGGCTGCCGGGGTTCCCCAGTCCGGGCTCCCCGTTCCAGGGTGCCGGGGGTCCCCCTTATGGGGCCGTTGTCCCCCGCAGGCCGCAGAGGGTCCCCCGGCTCCGGTGCCGCCCTTCTCCGCTGTGCCGAGCCCCAGCCCCGCCGGTGCCGGGCGATCGCCAGGCGGCTCCGGGCTGACAATGCAGCGCCTGAGCCGGGCAGCCCAACCCCAGCGCGGGAGGGTCCCACGCATCCCCCGGCCCAGCGCCGGGGCTGTGCCGGCCCAACAGCGGCACCCCCAAAACTCTGCCGGCTCGGAGCCGCCGAGCGGGCGCCCGGCCCTTGGCCCCGAGCACAGAGCTCTGCCCGGGGGCTCCCGGGGAAAGGCGGCGGCGCTCGGCAGCGGCCCCAGCCCGCCCAGCCCGCGGCAATTGCCCCGCACCGGGACAAAATCCTGCCCCAGAGGAGCCGCTCGCAGCGCCCGCCTGCGGCTCCTCCGAGCCCCAAAGATCCCGGCAGCTGCCCGTGCTCACCGCCCGCTGCGGGTGCCGCAACCAGCCACAGGATTCACTGCATGCAATCTCTGCTATCTCTGCCTGCATGGGCAAAACCAGCTGCTGCTGACAATCGCAGAGAATCTGAGCTCAGACTGAACGGCTCCCACCTGAAATGCTGCATTCAGTTCTGACACACCATTAAGAAATCCAAGAGCAAAACAGACAGCTGATTACAGAATCCTGCAAAATCACATCCGAGAACATTTTGGTATAAAATCACAAATACGAACAGAAGGTGAGAAATCCAACAAGGTTAGAAAACAAGCTATGAGCACTGGGATTAGAAGAGCTCAGGCAATGCATTGGATGGCAATGAGCCCTCTCTTTCTGACATGTGAGCAATGCCATCCAATTTCCCAAACCAAGGAAATGGGAAGCCCTAGCTACAGCGACTTCAGACACAGCAGTGAAACACAACAGGGGAGAGCAAGCAACTGCCAAAATTCTAATTTCTACTTGCAGTTAAGAAATTTTGTTTTCAGTTCTACTATAGCCACAATTAATATAGAGTCCAAAAGACTAAAATGACCGGAAATAAATAAAATAATGACAATAATAGCTGCAATATTATTAGTCATAATAAATATTATAGAAATAATAAGAATTAATAATGGTAATAAAAACCCCTCCACACGTATACTAGGTTTGCATGGCCAGGCTTTGGTACAGGGGGGGCTCCAGGAGCCCCTTCTGTGAGAGGCTGCTGGAAGCAGCTGCTCCTCCATGTCCTGCAGAGTCAGCACCAGCCAGCTCCAGGAGGGACCAGAGCTGGCCAAGGCTGGGCCAGTTAGAAATGGTGGTAACACCTTTGGGATAACAGAATGAAGAAAAAGAAAATCGATTATTGTGTAGCTGTAACTGTGGCCAGGGAAGGGCATGATGAGAACATGAGAGAGGAACAAGTGTGCACACAGGCAGGGCAGGGCAGGAGGAGGGGCAGGAGCTGCTCCAGGGGCTGGAGCTGATTGCCCTGACATTCCATGGTGCAGTCTGTGCTGAGGCAGCCGGGCCCCTGCAGCCCATGGAGGGCACGGAGTGCAGAGATGCACCTGCAGCGCCTGGAGGAGCCCGTGCCGGAGCAGGGGGATGCCTGAGAGGAGACTGGGACCCCATGAGAAACCTGTGCTGGAGCAGGGACCTGGCAGGGACCTGCAAACCCGTGCAGAGAGGAGCCCACGCTGGAGCAGGGTCCTGGCAGGACTTGTGAGCCCATGCAAGTGTGACCCACGCTGCAGCAGTTTGTGAAGAACTGCTGTCTGTGAGATGAACTCACCTTGGACAAGTTCATGGAGAAATGTCTCTGGGAGAGACCCCTTGGTGCAGCAGGGGAACGACTCCTCTCCCCGAGCAGCAGGAGAAAAACACATGAACTGAGCAGAACCCCCATTCCCTGTATCCTTGCACTCATTGGGGCAGGAGGTAGGGATGAGAAGGAGGGAGAGATGGGCAGAAGGTTTTTTTTAAGCTTTATTTTACTACTCACTATCCTGTTCTGATTAGGAGATCAAGATATTCAATTAGTATCTCTAATTATGAACCTGTCTTTCCCATGATGGCATTTGCTGAGTAATCAGTCCCAGTCTCTATCACAACCTATGAAACCTTCATTCTGTTTTCTCTCTCCTGTCCATCTCTGGAGGGGAGTGAGAGAGCAGCTTTGATCAGTGATTGAAATCCAGCCAGGGTCAATTGACAACACTTCCTTTCTCTCATCCTTTCTTTCTTTCTTTCCAGAGGTCACAGTGCAGAGGCTGAGTGGGGCTTTGATGGGGGCAGTGAAGGTGTTGGGGAGCAGCAGGGACAGGATCCCCAGGAATGTGGGACAGGCATGAGAGGGGCCCAGGCAGCTGGCAGGGGGCAGCAGGACAATGACCCTGACAAGGTCAGGTGCACAGGACAGATGTTGTGCAATCTGGCAAACCTGGGGCCATCCAAATGCACCTTTACTGTGACAATTAATGCTGATAACAACCCAGAGACAGTAGGTTCTGTCACCAACAAGCTCAGAAATTATGAGAGTGTGATCAACGGCTCGAGGCAGGCTCATGTCTCTGCTGTGGTTAAGCAACTCAAAGAGGAGTTTAAGGAAGAGATGAGGGAGATAAGGGAAGAGGTGAGGAAGATCAGTGCAGCATCAGTGCCAGTCACAGGCCCCAAAGTCAGAGCCCAACATCCCCCAGCCAGGGAGAGAGGGTACACCCCACGAGCTGACCTGTGGTTCTTTTTGCACAACCATGGGGAAATCATGAAAAGGCAAAATGAGAAACCCACTTCTGTGCTGGCAGCACGGGTGCATCAACTCAGGGAGGGAAGCACTAAGAGAGGGAGTTCCACTCAAGTGAAGGCAGCCTCAACCTCCAATGACCAAGCTGCCAGGTATTGCAGAAAGGAAGATGACCTGTGGGATCCTCTTAAAAGAACCTCTAGTATGTATGCCAGGAAGGAAATGATAACCAGGGTTAGAGGGGCCCTGCCTCTAGCCAGGGAGAGGCACAGGACAGCCAGGTCTTTTGGATGGAGTAGATCCAATGGCCTGGCACATCAGAGCCTTTAGTTGATCCTGGTGCACAGTGTACCCTAATGCCACTGGGACATGTGGGGGCAGAACCTGTTTCCATTGTTGGGGTGACAGGGGATCACAAGAATTGACTCTGCTGGAGGCTGAAATGAGCCTGACTGGGAAGGGTGGCAGAAACATCCCAGTGTGACTGGCCCAGAGGGTCCATGAATTCTGGGCATACTCTTCCTCTGGAATGGCTATTACAGAGACCGAAAGGACTCAGGTGGGCTTTTGGAACAGCTGCTGTAGAGGAAGAGGGCATTGAGAAATTAAACACCTTGACTGGACTATCAGAAAACCCATCTACAGTAGGTTCCTGATGGTGAAAGTGCAACAAATACCAACTGCCACCTCAACAGCACACAGCCAGCAGCATCAGATAGATCAAGATGCCATTATCCCCACTCATAAAATTTGGCTAGAAAGTCAAAGGGTGCTCAGGAAAACCCACTCACCCTTCAACAGCCCCAGTTTGCCTGTGAGCAAGTCAGACAGAAAATAGAAATTGACTGTAGGCTATTGTGCCTTGAATAAAGTGACTCCACTGTGGGAGCTAAGACAGAGTGCTGTGGATTTAATTACCATAAGCAGCTTGATAAACAAGATGCCTTGGCAAGAGCAAACAGAGCTTTGAAGACTCCATGAAGATTGGATCAAAATTGGTCACAGCAAAGAAGAATGATTCAAATAGAAATGTTGCAAAATGTGTAAGCTTGTTTCTGTGATGTTTAACCCAATCAATGTGGTAAAAAATTACCACCTCTCCTAAAAATGGTATATAAGCATATGTAGCTGAGAGTAAATTTGGATTCTGATCAGCAGTCAGTAGATCCCCTCTCTCCCCCAGTCGTTGATTCTCCAGTGCTGAGCGCTGCCGTGCCGGACACGCTGGATCTCCAGGAGGAGCTGGAGCCCAAGGCAGCAAAGTGGCTCCATTGACATTGCCAATGCATTTTTCTCCATTCCTTTGGCAGCACTCCTCAGTTTGCTTTCACCTGGGGGCACGTGCAGTACACCTGGAACCGACTGCCCCAGGGGTGGAAACACAGCCCCACCATCTGCCACGGGCTGATCCAGGCTGCACTGGAAAAGGGTAAAGCTCCAAAACATCTGCAATACATCAATAACATCATTGTGTGGAGGAACAGGGCAATAAAAGTATTTGAGAAAGGAGAGAGGATCATCCAGATTCTGCTGGAAGGATGTTTTGCCATCGAGAAGAGCAAAGTCAAGGGACCTGCCTGAGAGATCCAGTTCCTGGGAGTAGAGTGGCAAGATGGACAGAGCCAGATCCCCCATAAAATGATCAATGAGATCATCACAGTGTCTCCACCAGCCAGCAAGAAGGAAACACAAGCTTTACTAGGGGCCATAGGTTTTTAGAGAATGCATTCATTCCTGAGTGCAGCCACATTGTGAGCCCTCTCTACCTGGTCACCCTAAGAAGTACAGTTTCAGCTGTGGCCCTGAACAGCAAGAAACCTTCACCCAGACCAAGCAGAAAATCGCTCATGCAGTGCCCTTGGCAGAGTCAGGCTGGGACTGGAGGTGAGGAATGTGCTTTACTCTGGAGCCAAGAACAATGGCTTGTCCTGGAGCCTTTAGCAGAAGGTGCCTGGGGAGACTCGAGGCCGAGCACTAGAATTCTTAAGCCAAAAGTCACAGAAAGTCTGAAACAAACTACACGCACCAAAAAACCAAAACAAACAAACAAAAAAACCCAACAAAATCATCGCCACCTATAAGAAAGTTCAAGTCACCAGAAGTGGAAAGTGGCCGCAGGGAGCCCCACACGACAAGTCACACAAGCTACTGAAGGAGAAGGTGAATCAAGTGCACTTGCTGAACTCAAAGCCATTCAGCTGGCCCTGGACACTGCTGAAAGAGAGAACTGGCCAAAGCTCTACCTTTATACTGAATCATAAATAGTAACCAATGCTCTGTGGAGTTACCTAGAAAGGTGAAAAAAGGCCAGCTAGCAACATAAAGGAAAACCAATTGAGGCTGCTGATGAGTGCAAAAACATTGCCACTCAGACAAACTCTCTGTACAAGTCCATCATGTAGACAGCCTGTGCCCAAAAGTCAGGCTAATAAAAAACACTGAAAAAAGGAGCAAGTAGATCAAGCTGCAAAAATAGAGATGTCACCAATAAATTTAAATTAGCAACATAAGGGAGAGTTGTTCCTAGCTCAATAGGCCCATACTGCCTCTAGCCATAAAGGCAAAAATGCCACCTATGAGTAAGCAAAAAACTGAAAAGCAGATTTAACTATGAATTGCATTTCTCAAGTTATCCATAACTGAAAGACATGTGCTAAAATCAAGCAAGCCAAGCCCATAAAACCTCTCTAATATGGAGGGCAGTATTCCAAATATAAGTATAAAGAAGCCGAGCAAATGAACTATATCACACTGCCTCAAACCCCCCAAGGCAAGTGCTACGTGATCACAATTGTAGAAGCCACCACTAGATCATTAGAAACCTACCCTGTACCTCACACTACTACTCAAAACACCGTCTGAAGCCCAAAAAAGCAAGTCCTATAAAGACACAGCACCCCTGAGAGAATCCTCAGAAAACAGGACCCATATCAAGAACAGCCTTAGAGACACCTCAGCCAAAAACCAGGATATTGAATAAATAGATCATATCCCTTATCACACACCAGCTGCCAGGAAAGTTGAACAGTACAACAGACTACTTAAAATTACCCTCAAGGCACTTGGCAGGGAAACATCCAAACATTGAGAAATGAACTTAACAAAAGCCACCTCAATAGTCAACACCTGAGAGTCCATCACTCAAGCAAGTCCTGCCCAGTCTGAAGCCTTGCACACAGTGGATGAGGATAAAGCTCCTGTAGGACACATAAAAGGTATTTTAAGACTGTTTAGATTAGGCCCACCTCAAGCAAAGGCAAACCAATCCGTACAATTGTTTTTGCTCAAAAACCCAGTTACACTTAGTAGGAATGCAGAAAGATGAAGAAACCCATTGAGTACCACAGAAAAACCTAATCTTAAGTGAGAACTGTGTGTAGTTTCACTGTAGATAAAAATATAGAGCAGAGTTGAAAGAAGGTATTAATTAAGGTAGGATGCAGATGGTAATAGAATAAGGAGTAGATCATGTCTTAAGTTGCAATGCAAGATGCAAACAGAAGTATACATTCTATCAGCATCTGCTGAAACCAGGTGGAGCAGGGCTCCTTATCTCTTCCATGACCCATCCCTCACAACTCCTCCCCACAAGGAGTTATACCTTATGGGAGATGCCCCACCCAAGGAGAAAAGCCAAGGATTTCCTACCTAAATAAAATCTGAAATTTGAAACATCAGAGCAACCTTTCCCACTAAATTCCCAGAAGACCAGGCCTATCTTCATCACCACTAGACGTTAAAAAAGTAACTACACCTTTCCCCAAAATCATTGCTTCAACAAAACCAAGAAAACTACACGTACCATTATTCAGACTATAACCAACACCCTGAGAAACAGGGTGACAGGTTACATTCTGACCTTGCCAGTGTTTTGGTCTTTATATTACTATACCTTTAATTTTCCCAGTGAAAAACTGCTATTCTAAATCCCATATGTTTTCCAGGGAGCTCTTTAATTTCAAAGTCATATTAATTTAGAGGGAGGGAGTTTACATTTTCCCATTTCAAGAGAAGCTCCAGACCTCCTTAGCAGACACCTGTCTTTCAAACCAAGACAGTGCCCTGCTGCAGCTCCATCCCCATGGCAGGATCCGCGCTGGATGATCCCCAGGGACCCCCGGCGGGCAGAGCCCCCCTGAGCCCTGGTGCTGCTGATCCGTGTTAGGAAGACACCTGGCTGGGGGCTCCACACCCTCCCCGTGGCCTGGATTTTCTCTGCATTTCTCTTTGTCCTTCCCAAGCACCCAAAACCAGGGTAAAAATAGATATGTTAAATAACGACCTGCTTCGGGAGACGGGGGGATCTTCCAGGGGATGCGGGGGACACTCGGTTCCAGGGATTTGAGGGGTCCTGGAGGGACCTGGGGGTTGCTCAGGGCGTTGGGCACCCCAGTTCCAGCGGCTCTGGCTGAGCTGGGAGACCACTGGGAGCGGAGGAGGAGCGGGAAGAGACGGAAGAGGAGGAGCGGCAGGAAGAGGTGGAGCGATTTTGGAACCAAGCACTTCTCCCGCACGCCCGCACAGACTGCAGCGTCCCCCGGGAGCGGCAGAATCGCCCCCCAAGAACCCGCAGGTGAGTGGGGAGGGGGAGCTCGCCCCAAATCCATCATGGGGGGCTCCGGGAGGGTTTTACTTTGCGGTTCAGGGGATGTTTGGATTTGCAGGAGCCCAAAGCCGAGCCCCGGAGCGGGGAGAGCGCAGATGGGCGATCCCGGAGCCGGGGGACCCCCGGCAGCCTGGAGGGGTGCGGGAGGTTGGTGCTGAGCGGGCTCCGGGCCTCCGAGGCTGAAAGGGGCTCTGACTTCTCCAGCTGCCCTTGGGCAGCGCCACCATCAAACCCAACGCGCTCAGCCCTTGTTTTCCTCCACAAACCAGGATTTCCCAAACCTTGGCTGCATTGAGGAGGCAGAGGCCATGAGGACGAGGTCGATGTCCCGGGAGCCGCGGGCAGGTGAGGAGGAAGTCAGTGCCCCTTTCCCCCTGTGTCCTGCTCCATCTCCCAGCCCAGCACGGCCCTGGCTGCAGCACAGCCCTGGGGGGATCTCCTTGCCCTTCCCTCTGGCATGGAGGCAAATCCCATCCTGTCCTTGTCCTTCCTCCCCCAGACAAGGAGCTGAGCACGGACAGCAGGGAGGACAAATCCCCGTGGCACAGCCTCGGGCAAGAGGCCGTTTGCAGCGGCTCCACGGCGCAGGAATGCAACGGGGAGGAAAAGCCCCGCAGATGCCGCAGCAGGAGGGGCTGCAAACGCACAGCCCGGGGATCCCAGCAGGAAAGAGCCAGCCCGGGCCGGGGAGGCGGCCGGAGCTCGGAGCTGGGGCTGCGTGAGCAGCTTCACCATGGGGAGAAGCCCCACAAGTGCTCAGAATGTGTGAAGGGCTTCAGGTGGAGATCTGACCTGATCATACACCGGAGAATCCACACTGGGGAACGGCCCTATGAGTGTGGGGAGTGTGGGAAGAGATTCAGACAGAGCTCAAGCCTGACTGTGCACCAGAGGATCCACAGTGGGGAGAGGCCCTACACTTGTGGGGAGTGTGGGAAAAGATTCAGGTGTGTCTCACACCTGACTGTGCACCAGAGGATCCACACTGGGGAGAAGCCCTACACGTGTGGGGAGTGTGGGAAGAGATTCAGCGACCCCTCCCACCTGACTGTGCACCAGAGGTTCCACAGTGGGGAGAGGCCCTATGAGTGTGATAAATGCAGGAAGAAGTTTGAGAGCAGCTCCAACCTTCTGGAGCACTATCGCACTCACTGGGATGAGACGCCCTTCTCCTGCCACGACTGCGGGAAGGGATTCAAGAGAAACTCCCACCTCATCAGGCACCGACGCATCCACACTGGGGAGAGACCCTACGAGTGTCTCGAGTGTGGAAAGAGCTTCTCCAGTAGATTTACCTTGACCCAACACCAACGGAGTCTTCACTGAGAGAAGCCCTGTGAGTTCCCCGAGTGCAGGAAGAGCTTCGTGCTGACTCTCTGTGGCCTGGATTTTCTTTGCCTTTCTCTTTGTCCTTCCCAGACACACAGTACCAAGGTAAAAATGAAGACATTGAACTAAGACATGCCTGCAGATACAGGGGGATCTTCCAGAGGATGTGGGGGACCCTGTGTTCCAGGAACTTCAGGTTTCCTTGGGGGTTGCTCAGGGCTTTGGGCACCCCAGGCCCAGCAGCTCTGGCTGCACTGGGAGATGCTGACGGAGGTTCTGGGGCAGCTGATCAAGGACCCCCTGCCCTGACACCCTCCCCGTTTCCCCCTGACCCGGCTCCCGCTGTCCCCTGTCCAGGATCCTCTTCTCCCCACTGTCACTGCCCTTGCCCCCAGCACATTCCCGTCTCACACGACTCCTGCCCCTGTCCCATTTGAGATCCCATTCCAGGTATCACTCCCTGCCCTGTATTCTCTGCCTGGTTACCGTTCACATATTCCCAGTCCCATATTCCCTGTCCTGTTCCCCTTCTAGTATTCCTGATCCCAGTCCCATTCCCATATTTCCATTCCTTTATTTCCAGTCCCCTTCTCATATACCCATTCCCAATCCTTTTGCCCTATCCCCATGTCTGTTCCCTATATTCTACATCTCCATCCCATATTTTCTCCCCTGTTTCTATTTCCATATTTCCTGTTGTGTTCCCATATTCCCATTCCCTGTTCATGTTTTCATTCGCATTCCAATGTCCCTTTCCCAGTCCCCACTCTCTGTCCCTGTCCCCATTCCTGGTTGTTGGAGAGTGGAACAGAGAAGCCTCTCTGACTCCCTCCGAGAGAGAACAGTATGCAAGAATTAAATTTATAATATTTTGAGAAATTAAAATACAGGAAACCACACAGACATGAAATAGAGGTCTAAGTTTTAGTTTAAGGAATTAGAAATATTAAGTAGCATAGATATGAAGTAGAAGTTTAAATCTTAGTGTGAAGTACATAGAAATATGTTTTAAATACCATAAAAAGTAAAAGCCGTGGAATCTTCTATAAAACAGTGGCTGCATTGAGACATTAAAAACTTAGTTCTAGACAAAAGAAAATGACCTTAGGAATATTTTATATATTCTTCGCATAGAACAAATAGGCCATATGCACAAGTTATATGTAGACTTTAGTATTACGAAATTCTAATAGGTTTAGGAAAAATTCCTCAGGTTCACGATTTTGGCTCATTGGGTAATTTGTCAATAAAAATCCGCGTATTGGAGCCAGAGCTCTCTCTCACTCCTCTCTCTTTGCTCTGTCCTCCTCCACCACCATCATCATCACCACTACCAGCATGCGAGAGAAGAAGAAGAGGAAGATGAAGAAGAAAAGAACAGAAGAAGAAAGGCCAGGGAGCATCTGCCTCTGGAGACTCTGCACCAGCCGCAGCTTCCACCTCTTGCAGCAGAGAGCTGCTCCTGCTTCCATCGGGACTTTATGGCAGAGAGATTGAACAGGGACTGGAGAGCCTTGGGCTCTTTGCCTTTGGAGCCTGACGTGCCTTCACAAGAAACAACTTTACAGCAGCCAGCAGCTGCTCTGCTCTGGGAAGATTTAAAGCCACAACCAATCCCCACAGCCGGTGCCAGTCCTGGTTGTGGACATTGCTGAAGGCCCAGGCACATTTGAGCTAGGCCTCTTTCTCAAGTTCTAAGTATATTTGTCAGGCCATGAAACTTTCTCAGCCTCTAGCCAGGATTTTTCCCAGCCTAGAGATTTCTTTTTTATTGTAAACATAAGAGAAAAAATCACAACAGAGATAAACACCTGCAAGGTCCATGAGAAAGTCAGGGAGGAGAGGTGTCTCCTTCTCTGATCAATGATCTGTCTGTATTTTGATTTTTCACGAATTGTCTTATTTAAGGCAATGGTTTCTTTCAATAAATTGCTCTTTCTTGCTCTTTCCTGCACCAAGCAAGAGAGTGTCTTGTTGCTGTTTTTTCGCCGTTCCGTATCTTTCTCCACGGCAACATCCCAGTTGCTCAGTATGGTTCTAGTTACCTCTGAATGATCCTAGTCTTTCCCAGTTACTCCCAGTTGCCTCCAGTATGACCCATTTCTGTCAGTTGCCTAAAGTATAGTCCCATTTACTCCCAGTATGACGCCACTCGTGGTCTCAGCTCCCTCAACATGGTTCCAGTACCTTCCAGTTGATTCCAGTTGCTCCCAGTGTGTCCATGTTTGCTGCCCAACATGGGCCCAGTAGCTCCCAGTAACCCCCAGTCAGGTTCCATTCATACCCACTGTAATCTGAGTGGCTCTCGGGATGATCCCAGTAGGACCCATAGTCACTCCCAGTATAGTCCCAGTCACTTCTGCTACAATCCCAGTTGCTCCCAGTATAATCCACTGCACCCAGTCACCCCAGTATCATCCCAGTCATTCTCAGCCAGTCCCAGTATTATTCTAGTCATGCCCAGAGTAACTCCCTGTCACTCCCAGTGTGGGCCCAGTTGCTCCCAGTCACCTGAAGCATGGTTCCAGTCACAGCCATCAATTTTCCAGTCACTCCCAGTCTGATTCCAGTATGATCCCAGCCAGTTCCAGTAGAATCCCAGTACGGCCCTGGCACAGGCATAGCTGCTCCCATTATCATCCAATGTGGTTCCAGTTGCTCCCATTTACCACCACTATGGTTTCAATCTTTCCCAGTGTATCCCAGTTGCTGCCAGCATGTTCCCAGTCACTACCAGTTGCCCAGAGTTTGTTCCAGCCCAATCCCAGTTGCTCACAGCCACTCCCAGACACGCTCAGTGCAGTCCCAGTTGCTGCCAGTATGATCCAGTATGATCCCAGTGTCCCTCAGCATGCTTGCAGTAATTCCCAGTCACTCCCAGTGGCAAGAACAGGAGCCTGGGGCAGGCCCATGGCCCCTGCACGGCCCCAGCAGGAGGGAGGGCTCTGAGCCCAGGGCTGCTGGCAGGATGGGCTGCTGTGGCCAGCTGGGGGCTGTGAGCAATGCCCAAAGCCTTGTGCTCTCTGCAGCTGGCCAAGGGCAGCAGCAGGGCTGAAGGGTTCGTGTGGCACAGGCAGCCCGAGCTGTGGAGCCCTCAGGCCCCCGTGGCAGAGGCGCCCTCAGGAACGGCACCGGGACTGGCACCGGCTGTGGGGATTGGTTGTGGCTTTAGATCTTCCCAGAGCAGAGCAGCTGCTGGCTGCTGTAAAGTTGTTTCTTGTGAAGGCACGTCAGGCTCCAAAGGCAAAGAGCCCAAGGCTCTCCAGTCCCTGTTCAATCTCTCTGCCATAAAGTCCCGATGGAAGCAGGAGCAGCTCTCTGCTGCAAGAGGTCGAAGCTGCGGCTGGTGCAGAGTCTCCAGAGGCAGATGCTCCCTGGTCTTTCTTCTCCTGTTCTTTTCTACTTCATTATACTCCTCTTATTGTTTCATGTGGTGGTAGTGGTGATGATGATGGCAGAGGGAAAGAGAGAGCGACGAGAGAGGAGTGAGAGAGAGCTCTGGCTCCAATACACGAACTTTTATTGACAAGTTAGTCAGTGAGTCAAAACCATGAACCTGAAGAATGTTTACCAAATGTATTAGAATTCTGGTTTTCTAATACGAACGTTCATGTCTAACTAGTGCACATGGCCTATGTGTTCTATGGGAAGAATATAAAAAATATTTTTACTCTGTTTTTATTCTGCCTAGGGCTGTGTTTTTAAGCTCTCAATGCAGCTTGGTATTCCCATCAGACTCTACAGCTTTTACTTTCTAAGGCAATTAATACATATTTCAAAGTACTTCAAACTAAGATTTATACTTCTACTTCATATCTATGACTCTTAATATTTCTACTTACTTAAAACTGAAGCACAGAACTATTTCCTGTTGGAGTGGCTTAACGTACTTTAGTTTTTCTAATTATTTTTAATTTAATTTGTTCATTCTGTTATGTCTCAGAGGGACTCAGAGAAGCTTCTGTGTTCCACACTCCAACATTTGGGAATGGGAACAGGAATAAAAAGAGGAATGGGGACTGGGAATAAGGGAATGGGACACAGAATATGGAAATAGCAATTGGAAGAGAATATTGGATGGGGATTTAGAGGACGAGACAGGGAATGGAAATTGGAATACAGGAACGGGATTGGGAATAGGAACACAGGACCTGCACTGGATACAGAAATGGAAATGTTGTACATATATATCTGTGAGAGCTTCCTGTCAAATCCTTATCCTTCCCAACAGACAGGGAATATGGGAGGGGGAATATGGGAACGACAACCGGGGAGAGAATACGGGACAGGAAGAGGGAATGAGAGCGGGAATGGGAATTGGACTGAGATGGGAGCCAGGAGGATGTGGAGCCCCCAGTCAGGTGTCTTCCCAACACGGATCAGCAGCACCAAGGCTCAGTGGGGCTCTGCCCACCGGGGGTCCCTGGGGATCATCCAGCGCGGATCCTGCCATGGGGATGGAGCTCGAGCAGCCCACGAAGCTCTTCCCGCACTCGGGGCACTCGCAGGGCTTCCCTCAGTGGAGACTCTGTTGGTGTTTGGTCAAGTGAGAGCTGTGTGAGAAGCTCTTCCCACACTCAGGACACTCATGGGGTCTCTCCCCAGTGTGGATGTGCCGGTGACTGATGAGAGCAGAGTTGTGCTTGAAGTCCTTTCTACAGTCAAGACACTCATAAGGGCTCTCATCCTTGTGAATGCGACAGTGCTGGAGAAGACTGGAGCTGCTCTTAAAACTCTTTCTGCATTTATCACACTCGTAGGGCTCCGAGCTCCGGCCACCTCCCCGGCCAAGGCTGGCTCTTTCCTCCAGGGATCCTTGGGCTGTGCGTTTGCAGCCCCTCCTGCTGCGGGATCTGCGGGGCTTTTCCTCCCCGTTGCATTCCTGCACCGTGGAGCTGCTGCAAACGGCCTCTTGCCCGAGGCTGTGCCGCGGGGATTTGTCCTCCCTGCTGTCCGTGCTCAGCTCCTTCTCTGGGGGAGGAAGGACAAGGAGAGCGTGGGATTTGCCTCCGTACCAGAGGCAACGGCAAGGAGATCCCCCCAGGGCTGTGCTGCAGCCAGGGCCGTGCTGGGCTGGGAGATGGAGCAGGACACAGGGGGAAAGGGGCACTGACTTCCTCCTCACCTGCCTGCGGCTCCCTGAACATCGACCTCATCCTCACGGCTTCCTCCTCCTCCATGCAGCAACAGTTTAGGAAATCCTGGTCTCCAGAGGAAAAGAAGGGCTGAGCGCGTTGGGTTTGATGGTGGCGCTGCCCAAGGGCAGCTGGAGCAGTCAGCGCCCCTTTCAGCCTCGGGGGCCCGGAGCCCGCTCAGCACCAACCTCCCGCACCCCTCCAGGCTGCCGGGGATCCCCCGGCTCTGGGATCGCCCCTCTGCGCTCTCCCCGCTCCGGGGCTCCCGCCTTCCCCCCCTGCTCTGCCGGGGATCCCCAGAACCTATATCGCCCCCTCCCCGCTGATACCGGGCGATCCCACATGGGACCCGCCAAGATCCCGCCAGGGCCATTTGCGGCTCGGCTTTGGGCTCCTGCAACACCCAAACATCCCGTGAACCGCAAAGTAAAATCCGCCTGCAGCCTCCCATGATGGATTTGGGGCGAGCTACCCCTCCCCGCTCACCTGCGGGATTTTGGGGGCAATGCTGCCGGAGTCGGGGAAACTGCGGCCTCAGTGAGCCGGCGAGAGAAGTGCGTGGTTCCAAAATCGCGCCTCCTCTTCCTGCCGCTCCTCCTCCACTCCCAGAGGTCTCCCAGCGCAGCCAGAGCCGCTGGAACTGGGGTGCCCAATGCCCTGAGCAACCTCCTTCCAGCAGAATCTTGATGATCCTCTCTCCTTTCTCAAATACTTTTATTGCCCTGATCCTCCACACAATGATGTTATTGATGTATTGCAGATGTTTTGGAGCTTTACCCTTTTCCAGTGCAGCCTGGATCAGCCCGTGGCAGATGGTGGGGCTGTGTTTCCACCCCTGGGACACTTGGTTCCAGGTGTGCTGCACGTCCCTCCAGGTGAAAGCAAACTGAGGCCTGCACTCTGCTGCCAAAGGGATGGAGAAAAATGCATTGGCAATGTCAATGGTGCCACTTTGCTGCCTTGGGCTCCAGCTCCTCCTGGAGATCCAGCGTGTCCAGCACGGCAGCGCTCAGCACTGGAGAATCAACGACTGGGAGAGAGTGGGGTGTTGGGGAGAATGAAATGGTGAAACAAAATAAAAAAAGTACAACACACTATGGTAATACGAAAACTCCTATAGCCTGTATGTAAATGCTACAGAATTTGTATTTGATACTTGATTGGTTAGCGGAAATTGAAATATTCATAGTAGAAAGAAATTTAAAGTGTTGTAAACGGGAAATCGCTCTCTTTTCTCTTACCTCTCTTACTGCTCTTACCTCTCTTACTTCTCTTTTTCTTCCTCCTCTTACTTTTCTCTTACTCTTCCTCTCTTTCTCTCTTGCTCTCACTCCCTTCTCTTTCCTCGCTCCTCACTCCCCCTCCTCTCCTCTCTCTCGTAACCCCTCACCCTCCTTTCTCTCCTCCTCACGCTTACCCTCTGCTTTTCATTTCTTTCTTCCTCCCTCCCTTCATTATATTATCCTTTTTCTATCCCAATATCCCATTCCCAATTCCTGTCCTACTTTGGGCTGCAGCAGGCAGCCCTCGGTAGGATTTCTCAATACCCACGCCCTCTGTGTGTGTAATAAATTGTTACTGTAGCCATCAGCTTATACTGGGCTCTGGCGCCTCAACGTGTCTTAATGGGCCAGTTCGTCTTCTTCAGCTGTGGGACTTTTCTCCATAGACGGTAATTTCAACTACTTTTAATTACTTCCTCGGTTTTTGTGAGCACGGTCCAGCGTTGTTAAAACAGCGTGTTGGACTGGAGCTCAGAGAGGGGAGCGGAAACACAGTGCCTGCCGCCCAGAGAAATCGTCTGGGCAGCGATTTTCTGAGGGACCCCGGAAATTCGGCACTGTATCAGCGGAAACCGAGGTTAGTACTCAAAATTCATGATGGGACACACTCATTCTGCCCATGAAAGAGCCCTGTATAAGCAACTGAAACATTTATTACGTACTAGTCAGCATAACTTGCCTAAACATGAGCTAAAGAATCTCTTAGAGTGGACCGTACTTAATTTTCCTAATGCAGACAGTTCTTTGCTCTTTACCAAAATTTTTTGGGAGACAGTCGGGATAAAATTGTTTAATCAAATTTCTTGCCGAGATATGGCTGCAGCAGAGCTAGTCCCGGCTTGTCGGGCTCTCCTGAAGCTCTTTACCGCCAAAGCCGGCCTGGCTCTGCCCGCCGTGCCTTCCACGGCCAAATCCACCCCTGCCGCAAGCCATCTGCGCCCAGCCCCCCCCAAACCCCGCAGCATCCCCTCGCAGCCCCTCCCCCAAGTCGCGGCGTTGCCGCCATCCCGCGCGTTTTCCTACCGGCCTTGCTATCCCAGCCAGCAGCGGCGAGCCCCGTACCCAGCCGCGAGGTGGGGGGGGCTCACCCTGAATCCCCCCCGCTGCCCGTGCCCCCCCCTCCGCTTATGCCACCGCCGGAACCTTTTCCGGCGATGCCTCGGCTCGGCTCCCCAGCCCCGGCCAGCAGCGCTCCCGGGGAGCTCCCGTCCCCGACCCGCCCTCCCGTCCGGCCCGCCCGCCTTCTCTCGCCCCTCCACCCGAGCCGTCGCTGCACAGCTGCTGTCCGGTGCCGGCGCTGCCGTCGCGGTGCCCCGTCCCCGACCCTCCCGAGCAGCCCGCGTTCCCCGCGCCGCTGCCCATCGCCGCCGCGGTCCCGGATCCGGCCGTGCCGCCTTCACCGCAGCCCCGCCTCCGGCCCGCCGCGCTCCAGCCACGCTCTCGCCTACAGCACCGCAACCCAACCCGGGACCAGAATTCTCCAGTTCAGCCTGATTATCACACCCTGGAGCACTCGCTATAAAAGGCAGAGGGGGAGGTGATGTCACAGCACCCCCATTAATAATGGAGCAAACAAGGAACTATTTTACACCTGCAAATGCTTTGCCGTTTGTGCAGAAGGCATCTCCGCTTTACACCGAGACACTGTATTCTAAAATCCGCCAGACATAAACCTCCCGAAATATTATGACGATTTCCTTTCCACTGACTGGCAGGAAATCAGACGCGATATCTGCAAAGACGAAAGCCTTAATATGTTAGCAATGCTGGTCATATTTAATGCACAGCCCGGGGGTCCCAGAAGATGGTCCCCCATCCCATCACATGAAATTAAAGAATTAAGAAAAGCTTTGAGGGACAATGGCATCTCATCCCCCTATTTCAAACAGCTGTTAAAGAGCACGTTAGACGGACATACACTTACACCCAATGATTGTAAGAATCTGGCTACAGTAACGCTTACTGACTCACAGTATCTACTGTGGGAACTGAAATGGAAACGTGTGCTCACAGAGACACTAGCAGCATACAGAGACAGACCAGATATAGAACTACGTGCCCTGACCTTAACCAAACTGACTGGTGATCATCCTGATGACAGGAACGAGGAGCAAATGAATTTACCTAGAACAGCCCTAGAGGACATTAAAAAAATGGCACGCAGAGCTTTCTTACAGATTCAACCTGCAGGAGTCTTTGAAAAAGCGTATAACCTCATAACCCAGGAACAATCTGAACCATTTACCACATTTGTGGATAGAGTAATACAGGCAGCTGAGAGACAGTGCTCTGATGACATAGCCCATCCAATAAGGGTACGAGACATTGTTGAAAATAATGCCAATGCAGACTGCAAAAAAGCTATTAAAGCAATAGCAAAGGAAAAGCCAACAGTGCCTGAAATGATAGATGCCTGCAACAAAATAGGAAGTTTGCAGCAGGTGGCATCTATTCAAGCAAACAAACTTGGTAAAACCCTGGGAGAACAACTTGAAAGAGTTCCCACAGCTCAGACATCACAAACTGCTGCATTAGCGGCACAAGCAGCAGCACGTGATCAGAAACTCAGAGAAATCCTGACTGCTCTGCACCTCAATTCTCAACAAAACAATACCAGTATGACTGTGATGCCTACTGCTGTCACATCAGGACCCTGTTATTTCTGCAAAAAACCAGGTCATATCATGAAGAACTGCTCAGAAGTTAGAAGAATGATGCAGACATCGGATCGCTGCTCCAACTGTAAAAAAGGACGTCATATCTCCTGGCAGTGCCGAGCTAAACCTGATATAATCAAGAAAAACAATTCAAAAAACTCGAAGACAAGCGCGGAGCGCCACCGCGTGGTGAAACAAGTTATGGCACCACAGAACCCCGAGGGAGGGTTTGTAAATACTCCAGCCCAGACGCCAATTCTTCCATCACCAGCAGAACCCCAGGTTATGCCACAGGCTTACTGCCCCCAGGGTTCTGGTGCACTTTGGCTGCCTCCAAGCCAATAACATTTTTAAAGGACAGTAGTTATACCTATATCCCTACAGGAATTACTGGGGCTTTTCAATACAGGCAGGACTTTTTGGTTATTGGCAAAGAGATGAATGGTATTCTGGGACTGCTTGTTTTGCCTTGTGTATTTTCTGTCAACTGCTATGAAAAACTACGAGTTTTAGCTAATGCCTGTTATCCTCCCTTGCATATTCCACCTAAGGCCCCTATAGCTAATGCTATAGCACTGTTTATGGGGACCACAGAGCATATGCCACCTTGTGATCCCTCATTTAATCAGGACAACCCTGAAGTTTTTTGGATTCAACACATAAGTACACAACGCCCAATGATGACTTGTGAACTGTCTATTGGTGGGATTCGAGTTAGAATCAAGGGTATGGTGGACACGGGGGCAGATGTTACTGTGATTTCTTATTATTACTGGCCAGCAGAATGGAAATTAATAACTCCCCCAGGTGCTCTCACAGGCATTGGGGTTGCAACTCCATGCCCACAGAGTGAGTCTGTGGTCAGCATTACAGGACCACATGGGAAAAAGGCATTGGTTCTTCCCTATGTAGTGCAAAGACACATCACAGTGTGGGGAAGAGATTTGCTTTCTCAATGGGGAGCCAGAATTGAACTGGATTTTTAGTAGGGGTCACTGAGACACTCAGCTTTTTAAAATTAACCTGGAAAACAGACACCCCCATCTGGCAAGCCCAGTGGCCCCTAACAAACAATAAGCTGAGTGTTCTTAAGAACCTAGTGGCTGAACAGCTGCAAAAAGGCCACATCACACCCACTACCAGCCCATGGAACTCGCCTGTATTTGTAATCCACAAGAAAGCCTCTGGCACCTGGTGATTATTACACGATCTCAGAAAAAGTAATGCAGTGATTGAAGACATGGGAGCCCTACAGCCAGGCCTGCCCAACCTTTCCATGATCCCAAGAGACTGGCCACTTGTTATTATCGATCTAAAGGACTGTTTCTTTAACATTCCACTACACCCAGATGATGCACCTCGCTTTGCTTTCTCTGTTCCAAGCACAAACCTGCAGGAACCACTTCAAAGGTACCATTGGCTCATTTTGCCACAAGGAATGAAAAGTTCTCCGACCATCTGCCAGTATTATGTAGCCCGTGCCTTATCTGCAGTTCGTGAGCAATTCCCAGAATCATTCATAATCCACTATATGGATGATTTATTGATAGCAGCTCCAACGCAGAAACAAATGGAGACAATCTGTGATAGTGTTGTTGCTGAAATCACAAAAGCAGGACTGGTGATTTCTGAATCAAAAATGCAAGAGACTGCTCCCTGGAAATATTTGGGTTGGAAATTAACAGAACAATCTATTGTGGCTCAGAAAGTACAAATCCGGACGGAGGTTCACACTTTACAGGATCTACAGCAGCTTTTAGGAGACATCAGCTGGGTCAGACCTGTGTTAGGAATCACTGCTGATGAACTTGCTCCACTTTTTGACTTGTTGAAAGGGGACAATAACGTTAGATCCCCATGGTCTCTCACACCTGAAGCTTGCAAAGCCTTAGAAAAAATTACAGAAG
The DNA here is from genome assembly GCF_903797595.1 of Erithacus rubecula. Lineage (NCBI taxonomy): Eukaryota > Metazoa > Chordata > Aves > Passeriformes > Muscicapidae > Erithacus > Erithacus rubecula. Next base: position 13,960 of record NW_027635431.1, on the reverse strand, counting down.
CCCTGCGAACCAGGCAGGCACGTCGCTGTATGCCAGATAAACCCTTTTTCCTTGCAATTTTAGGACAAGAGCTGAGACTGTGTGGTCTCATCTTTCAATGGGACCCCTCTCAAAAAGATGCCTTGTTAATGATTGAATGTGTTTTCATTTCTTACAGGTCGCCAAAGACAATCCTCACACCCTTAGAAATGATGTCTCAGATCATCATCAAAGGTAGAGCAAGGCTTCTTTCAATAGCAGGTTGTGAATTTGCAATTATCTATTTGCCCATGAAGAAAACTTATTTTGAGTGGGCAATGCAAAACTCAGAAGACTTGCTGTATGCCTTGCTTGATTTTCCAGGCGTTTGCTCCATTCATTATCCGGCACACAAAATGATCAAAGCTAAATTATGCTACAAAGAAAAACCTCTGATCAGTGAAGAACCTTTAGAAGCAATTACTGTCTTTACTGATGGATCAGGGCAAACGCACAATTCAGTAGTTATATGGCAAAATATGGAAACAAAAGCTTGGGAACAAGATGTTCAAAAGGTTGAAGGTTCTCCTCAGATTGTAGAATTAGCAGCAGTTGTAAGGGCTTTTCAGCTCTTTCCAGAACCTCTCAACTTGATAAATGACTCAGCATATGTTGCTAATATTGTCAAGAGAATTGAGGGATCAGTTCTAAAGGATGTGAACAATGATAAGTTATGTCTTTGGCTTACCTGTCTTTACCAAATCCTATCTCACAGAACTAATCCTTATTTTATTTCCCACATAAGGGCCCATTCAGGCCTCCCAGGATTTATGGCAGAGGGAAATGCTCGAGCAGATGCATTGGCATCAGCTGTCTCTGATGAGGAAGATACCTCAGTGCTTGCTGCAATAACTCTGCCTAACACTATTGAACAAGCCAAATTGAGCCATGCATTCTTTCACCAAAATGCACAGGCAATTAAATGAGATTTTCACATTACCTTAGAGCAAGCACAAAATATTGTACGAGCTTGCCCTGACTGCCAGCTAGTTCTGCCACTTCCTGCTATAAGAGCCACCAACCCAAGAGGGTTGGAGAGCTTGCAGGAATGGCAAACAGATGTTACTAAGTATCCCTCTTTTGGGAAGATTGAAAAAACATCCATGTCTCTGTAGATACATTTTCAAATGCAATTTTTGCTTCTGTGCATACAGGGGAAATGGCTGAGCATGTTTGCCAGCATTTTTCACAAGCCTTTTCTTATCTAGGTATCCCCCAAGAGGTCAAAACTGATAATGGTCCTTCTTATACCTCACATGAATTGGCTGCATTTTTAAATGACTGGGGCATTCACCATACATTTGGCATTGCTCATTCGCCCACAGGTCAGGGAATAATAGAAAGGACACATCAGACTCTAAAACACATTTTAGATCAACAGAAAGGGGGAGATCCTCAGGCCTCACCTCAAAGGAGGCTAAATAAAGCATTGTATGTCTACAATTTTTTGAAGAGCTCTACAGATGAGCCAGATCCTCCTATTTATAGACACTTTTTAAATAACAGAAAAGCAAAACTGAAGGAGCACCCCCAGTCTTGGTTAAAATCTTAGAAACAGGACAAATAGAGGGACCATACAACCTCATAACATGGGGAAAAGGGTTTGTGTGTGTTTCCACAGATGGAGGCCTCAAGTGGGTGCCAGCAAAGAATGTGAAGCCCCACTGTGCATCAAAACCTGCTGAAGCCTCCACAGCAGCCAGTGATCCTGAGAGAAGCCAGGAAGCAAGCACCCAAATCTGAACTGTGCAGAATCATCGAGAGAAAGTGACCAAGAGAAACAATTCACGAAAAGAATGGAGTTTCATTGTTTGCATGAATGCATGTTGTTTTCCTTCCTTTGTTTTAGCTTTTGTAGTGAAGTGTTACCAGTGAATCAACCCAAGACAAATATCTGGGTTTCCTTAGCCAAGTCAGCAGGCTTTGACACCATCTGCTTATCTAACACAAGTCCTGACAAACCTTTTTCAACCTGTTTAGTAGGAGTAACCTTTGCCAGAGGGTTTCAACAATGTCACCCTTGAAAGGCATTGGCCATATGATGATCATCATGCATCTCCAACTCCCAGCCAAAAACATCAAACTTACATTGACAATTTTAAAGCTGATCAATTTGATCTCCAAGAGCTTGAAATCTTAGGTTCAGTAACTATGAACAGTTGTTATTTCTTTCATCTCATGGAAGGAGACGGTCCTCATTTAAATGTTACCCCATATCACCCAGTTTATAGCAATGTGACTTTTTGGTGTAATCAAACTAAACTTCTCACATATTTTGAGCCACACGCAAGTCAATTTAGCAAACTTCCAATACGATTTCCCAAGGGAATTTGGCTCATTTGTGGAGACACAGCATGGTAGGGCATACCTTCATATATAGAAGGTGACCCCTGTGCACTTGGACAACTTACCATAATAGCCCCCAGTGTTAAAGAGGTGGTCAAAAAGAAAAGTAGAAAAATCAGATCCTCCACAGGACATCATTTTGAAAGTGACTGTGACAGTAACTTTCCCCTGTGGAACTCTGGCACGACAATTATCACAAGCATTTTTTTACCTCAGGTGAGCACCTCATTTGCTCTGAGACAGTTAAATCAGTTGGGCTGTTGGCTCAGTAAAGAAGTAAATGCCACATCAATTGCAATTAGTGACTTGTTGACAGATGAAGAAGCAGTGAAACATGCCACTCTACAAAACAGAGCAGCCCTTGACTTCCTTTTAGTGGCTCATGGGCATGGCTGTGAAGATTTTCAAGGATTGTGTTGCATGAATTTATCAGATCATTCTGTTGCCATTCATAAACAGTTGCAAAATTTAAAGGATTTAGCTAACCAAAATACTACAAGCAATCCAACCTGGCTAGACAGGTTGTTCGAAGGTTGGAGCTTTGCCTCTTGGCTAAAGGAACTCTGTAAAATAGGCCTGTTTATTCTATTAATAATAGTTGTGTTATTAGTGTTTTTACCCTGCATACTCCAGTGTATAAGGAAAATAATGGCCAAGATAGTTTCTAATATTTTTGTTGTTCAATGAAATGGGGGAGATATTGGTGAAGGAATAGCAAAGACTTAGGAATGCCTAGCAAGTAGTTCTGAAGCAATAGATGAAATAGGGATGTTAGCAGTATTTAACACAGATGCTGAAATTAGTTATGTTAAGGTTTGAGGCCCCTTCCTTTGTTTAGATAAAACCAAATACCACATATGCCAAAGAAGCACCAGATATCCTGTCTCAAGCCTGGCAGGAGAGATCTCAAGACAAGAGTAAAGCCATAAAACATGGTAATTTAGTTGTTCCTCTAGGTTGCATACAAATATTAGGAAATTAGTATATTGTATTAGATTGGTTATTTAAATTTAGATTATTCATTATGGAATAATACCTATTGTACTGCAAATGGAAAATCTCTCTCTCTCTCCTGCTTCTCTCTCTTCTCTGCTTCTCCTCTCTTCTCTCTGCTTTTGTCTCTTCTTCTTCTTCCTCTCTTCTCTCCCCGCTCCTCCTCTCCTCCTCCTCGCTCTTATTACCTCTAATCTCTAACTTTTCTCTAAGCTCTCTCATATACCCACGCCCTATAATAAAATACAACCCTGAAGAACAGCAAATAATCATCTCCTGAGTCTGTCCAGTGACCGTCCAGAAACCCCCCGGTCCCACAACACTTGGCCTGTGGGGGACACAAGAGTTTCCCAGGCCTGGACTCTGGTGCTGTCCCTGCTGACTGAGTGCCAGAGCGGCTCCCAGCGACACCTGCCACATGTTCCTTCCCCTGCCCTCACCTCCCTGAACCACCAGCACCCACTGCAGTCCATGGTGGCATCAGAGCTGTCTCCAGCCTGTTCAAAAGGAGACAGATCACAAACAGGCACAGAGTGTCCATGGTGACATCTCAAGTCTCTCTGGGCTGCTAAAGAGCACTGAGGTCCCATGAGGCCAGTGACTCCATGGTGACATGCCAGACCTCTTTCACCCTCCAAAGACTTGTGAGCTCCCAAGCACTCACCAGAGGACAACAGATGTGTCTCTACATGCCAAGGAGCCCATTTGGCAAAGGCACTCACCGAGGTTCCATGCTTACATCCCAGTGGTCTCTGTGATCCTAAAGAACACTGAGGTCACGTGCAATCCCAAGGGCTCCATGGTGACATTGCAGCAGTCTCTCATTTGCCAAACCACACTGACCTCACAGGCTGTCACAGGGTCTCAATGGCAACATCACAAGTGTCTCCAGGATGCTAAGCAGCTGTGATGTCACAGGGACTCTACGGTGACATTCCAGGGGTGTCAAAGGCTGCTAAAGAACCATGAGGTCACACAGTGTTACAGGAATTCCACAGGGCCATCCCAGGGGGCTCCAGGCTGCTAAAGAAGTGCTTTGCCACAGGCACTCAGAGGGGTTCCATTGTGACATGCCAGTGGTTGCCACACTCCTAAGGAACACGGAGGTCACAGGCAGTGACAGCAGCTCTGTGCTGACATGCCTCGTGTCTCCACCCTGCCAAAGAACTCTGATGTCACTGGCACTGACAAGGGCTCCATGGTGACATCCCAGGTTTCTATGAACTACTAAAGAGCACTCAGGTCAAAAGCCCTCCCAAGGCCTCCATCCTCACATCCCAGAGGGAGACAGGTTTTTAAAGAGCCCTGAGCTCACCTGCACTCACAGGCTTCCATGGTGACATCGCAGGGCTCTCTGGGGCTTCTAAGGAACCAGGAGGTCCCTGGCAGTGAGAGGCACTCCGTGGTCACATCGTAGAAGAATCTGGGCTGCTAAAGAGAGGTCAGGAGCAGTCACAGGTAATCCATGGTGTGAAAAGCAAGATTCACTTTGCTAGTAAATTTCAAAACGTGTAATAAAAGACAGTTAGAGACAAACAATAAAGCCAAAGGTTATAAAGGTCAGGTGCTTGATATACAGCCAGGAGCATACACTAACTCAGAAAACATTTTTTAAATGCATCAACATGTTGTAGGTTCCTAGACTTTCATGCATTATTCAACCCGTAAATCAACTTTTAAAAACTTTTTTTTCTCCTTGTGGCTCATGCTCTTTCTTGTCAGCACGTTCTCAGATAACAGAGATCAATAAATTCCTTCCCTGGACTTCTGGTGTTCATCACCCCTGTGCTCATCCAGACAGAATAATCCAAGAATGTTTAGAAATTCCTGAATATCTTCCTTTTTTTGCCATTCTCCGAGTTAGTTACATGAGCAAAAGCTTTTTACATCACGATGTTATAGTCCAAGAAATATAGATATTTATCACATTACTATTTCTAAGTTTTGGTAAGGGCAGAACTAAAATAAACTATATTCATACAGCAAAGTTTTGCAACATTATACACATAGCATTCATTTTAATACTTGCGAAAAGCCAATAATATAATATGGAATTATAACAACGGTGACATCACAAGGGCCTTTAATCTTCCTCCCCTCTCAGTCACCCTCAGCACGCCCCACTGCTCCCGGCAAGGGAAGGAGGGAGTCTTTAGGAGCCGCCGGAGCTCCTGCCCCGTCCCTGCACGGGCAGCAGCGTGAGACCCTAAACCCGGTGTGCGGGACTCTGAACCCGCCGCGCCCCTGCCCCGCCTGCCGCCTCCATTTCTGCATCGCTCCCTCGCCCCGCTGCGCTCCCGCTCGCCCGGGCTGAAGAAGCAGCGGGGGAGGCGTGGGAAAAGCGCCATCAAACAAAACTCCAAGCGACCCGCACAGAAACATCCTTGGCAGAGAGACACCGGGCAGGGCCCCGCCATCGCCCGCAGCCCGTGCCCGGCCGCACCGTGCCCGGCCCCGCTGCTCGCCCAGCGCAGCCTCCTCCTCTCCCGCCATCGCCCGCAGCCCGTGCCCGGCCGCACCGTGCCCGGCCCCGCTGCTCGCCCAGCGCAGCCTCCTCCTCTCCCGCCGCCGCCCGGGCCCCTCACGCTCGGCTGCCGCCGGCGGGAAAAGCCCTTCCCGTGCTGCCCCGCGCCACCGCCGAGCCTGAGGGAGCCTGAGGGGCTGCGCGGGCAGCGAGGGGAAAACAGAAGGAAAAACAGAAATCAGAAACAAAAAGCGGCCTGGCAGTGGCGGAAAAGGGAGACTAACAACTACCACACTCTCGCCTAAGACTCCTGCCCATACCCGCAGCTCCGTCTGCCGCGCCGAAAAATAAAACGCCCCGCAGCAGAAACACAAAATTCCCTCCCCTCAGAGCGCAGAGCCAAAGCCGAAAGCCGCCAAGGGCGCCCGGCCCTGCGCTGCCGCGGCGGGCGGGGGAACTCGGGGCGGGCCGGTCGCTTCAGGCCGGGCTCTGGGGGCAGCGGGGCCGGGACGGCGCAGTATTTCTCTGACTATTCAGGAGAAGCCAATCCCACAACATGTGTTTGTAGCAGCGGCAGAGCCGCAGCGCCCAGCGCTCCCCACTCCCACCCCACCTGCGCCACCCCCTCGCATCCAGCGACCCCCGGGAGCGGAACTGGGGCTCGGGGGGAGGGGGACGGCACGGACGGATCTGCACTGGGGGCCCCGAGCCCCCTGCCCAGCCCTGTGAAGCGCGGAAAAACTCTCTATACCGCACAAAATAAGGTATAAGAGTAGGTATGTATTTATTCAGCGCTCAGGGGGATAACTCCTCCAAAACCACGCACACCTTTGGCGACCTGCACCTCTCTTTTTATTCTCTACAAACTACAATTGCACAATACACCTAATACATATTCATTGCCTGCTCTGCTTCATACTACAATTAGCTACACGCCTCTTTCTGCTCCACACGGCTCCTTGGGAAAAAGGAAACAAGTGTTCCTCTCAGTTGAACATTTCATCTTGTCTCCTTGCACATATTCTTTTTACTCCTTTGCTCATCTTCTGGACTTTGATACCAGTTTTCCTGGGTTCATGGATCTGGACAATCCCCCTTATCCTGTGATGCCTTTGTCCTTGCATCCTGACCGCCCACCCCAGCTCTTTATCTTATCCTGCAGCCTTGCTCTCCCCCGTTCTTGTAAGCACCGTAAATTCCAGCAAACATAGGGTTTTGTCAGACCCCTTCTAGTCCAAGCATTTCTCGATGCTCGATTCCTAACTCTCAGCTGCTCTGTCTCCCCTGCAGGCTCAGGGGGTGCTGCCCCCTCCCCAACAGCCGCTGCTGCGGCGGCCGCGGGGCACAGGGGGTGGCAAAGGGGGGTCCGGGATGCGAGCGGGGGAGCAGCGGGAGGAAGAGGAGGAGAGGGGAAGGGGAGGAGAGAGGAAGGGGAGGAGCAGGAGCAGGAAGCGCAGGAGAGGATCAGCGGGCACAGGCGGAGAATCGCGGTGCTGCAGGGCGAGCCCGCTGAGCCCGCAGCTCCGCTGGCCCCGGCAGCATCGCATTCCTGCATCCCGCGGGTGAGCGCGGAGGGGAAGCTCGGCCCGGGGCTATCGCGGCAGCTCCGGCACGGCTGGTTGGGTTTCGGATTCTTGGGGGATGGGGGTTGGTGTTTGTGCCTCGCAGATTCGGGAATCGAGTCCCAAATGTATTTGGGTGTCCGTGGGAGAGGTATTGTTTTATTGATGTGAGGAGGGGATGTTTCTGGCTCTTGCAGGAATCCAAAGCTGAGCAGTAAATGCTCCTTGGGGGGATTTGGAGGGGCCCACGTGGCGATGGCCCGGTCCCGGTAGGGCGGGACATCGGTTTTGGGGATCCCTGGGAGAGGCGGGGGATGAAAGGCGGGAGCCCCGGCGTGGGGAGAGGGGCGACAGCAGAGCTGGGGGACCCCCGGCAGCCTGGAGGGGAGGTGGAGCCGGGAGATGAGTGGGGTGCGGGCCCCCCGAGCCTGGAAGGGCTGGCGGGGAGCGGGAGAAGCTCTGAGTGCCTGGAGTGGGAGGAGCCGAGTCAGAATCAGGACAGGATGAGCCCTGGGACCCACAAAACTCCCTCAGCGTGCCTGAGCAAGAGCCAGGAGAGGGGGAATCCCCAGGAGCCACGGGCCCCCAGCAGCTCTGAGAACAGGGACCTCCATAACCCCAAAGTGAAGACAGTGCGAACAGGGATCTCCTGGGAGAGTGTTTTTGGACTCCTTAGTGATTTTTGGAGGTTTTTATGGACTCTAGACAACCTGGGCATTTTTAGAGATGCACTCAGACAGCAGGACCTTCAAAGCCATATCACTCATGTCGTTTTTCCCCCAAACCAAGATTTTCCATTCCCAAGTCTTATCCAGATGGAGAAAAAGGCTGTGAGGAAGAAGAAAATGCCCCAGGACAGCCAGGCAGGTGAGGAGGAAGTCATGGCCCCTTTCCCCCTCTGTTCTGCTGGGGAGGATTGGGAGCATCTCCTTCTCCTTCCCTCTGGTACAGAGGCAAATCCCATCCTCTCCTTGTCCTTCCTCCCCCAGACCAGGAGCTGAGGACAGAGACCATGGAGGACAAATCCCTGCAGCAGAACTTCATGGAAGACGCCATTTGGAATGACTCTACAGCACAGGAATCCAACAGGGAGGAAAAGCCACGGAGATCCCACACCAGGAGCGGCTGCAAACATAGATCATGGGGATCTGAGGAGGAAAGACCCAACCTGGGCCGGGCAGGCAGCCAGAGATGTGGCCAGAGCTCTGAGCTGAGGGTCCATGAGCAGCTTCATGATGGCAAAAAGCCCCTTCAGTGTTTGGAATGTGGGAAGAGTTTCTGCACGAGCTCTGGCCTGGTCCGGCACCAGAAGATCCACACTGGGGAACGGCCCTACGAGTGTGGGGAATGTGGGAAGGGCTTCAGAAACACCTCAGATCTGATCAGGCACCAGACAGTGCACACTGGGTAACAGCCCTACGAGTGTGGGGAATGTGGGAAGGGATTCAGCTGCAGCTACCACCTGATTGTCCACCAGAGGATCCACACTGGGGAACAGCCCTACCAGTGTGGGGAATGTGGGAAGAGTTTCAGCCAGAGCTCCAGTTTGATCTACCACCAGAGGTAGATCTCCACACTGGGGAGCACCCCTTCAAGTGTGGGGAATGTGGGAAGGGCTTCAGGACACGCACCCAGCTCACCCACCACCAGGGGATCCACACTGGGGAACGGCCCTACGAGTGTGGGGAATGTGGGATGGGCTTCAGGATGTGCTCCCAACTCACCCACCACCAGAGGATCCACAGTGGGGTACGACTGTATGTGTGTGGGGAATGTGGGAAGAGCTTTTTCCTGAGCTCCAGTTTGATCCACCACCAGATGATCCACACCGGTGAACGGCCATATGAGTGTGGGGAATGTGGGATGGGGTTTAGGAAGAGCTCCAACCTCACCAGTCACCAGATGATCCACACTGGGGTACGACCCTATGTGTGTGAGGAATGTGGGAAGAGCTTCCGTGACAGTTCTTGCCTGATCGTGCACCAGGCAATGCACACTGGGGAATGCCCCTACAAGTGCTCAGAATGTGGGAAGGGCTTCATCCAGAGATGCAACCTTATTGTCCACCAGAGGATCCACACTGGGGAGAAGCCCTATGACTGTCCTGAGTGTGGGAAGAAGTTTCAGAAGAGATCCCATCTGCTCAGGCATCAGCAGATTCACACACAAGAGAGGCCCTTCCGCTGCCCTGACTGTGGGAAGGGCTTTAAGAGAAACTCCACCCTCGTCACCCACCAGCGGATCCACACCGGGGAGAAGCCCTAACAGTGTCCCCAGTGTGGGAAGAGCTTCTCCCAGAGCTTTGCTGTGACCCAACACCAATGGGATCACGGGTAAGGGAAGCCCTGTGGATGCTCCGCGTGCGGGAAGAGCTTCCTGCACTGCTCCAGCTCCATCTCCACTGGAGGACCCCGTTGAATGCTTCTCAGTGACCCTTGTTGGGGAGAACCTCGGTGGTCCATGGTCCTGGTGATCCATGTTGGGAACTCACCTGTCTGGTGGTCTCCACATCTTCTTGGCTCTCCGTGGGCACCTGGACTCAGCAGGCCAAAAATCCATTGGGATGCAGACTGATGTCAGGAATTTATTTGGGACAGCAGATTTTACTTTCCACCCCAGAAAATGTCACCTTTTGCATCCAATCATTTCATCTGGCAGCATCAAGGAATACTGGATGGTTTTGGAGGTCTTTACCAACCAAAATCATTCTATGATTCAACTTTTCTCTGTTCCACCGGTATCTTCCACAGCCAAACAGTGATGGACTGGGGCAAAAAAACCCAAGATTGTGGAGACAGTGAAGTGAAAAGGCCTCTAAAAATGGTTCTTTCCACCCACCCAAACACATGCATACTCAGTCAGCATGGACAGGTAAATCCTTTTATTTTGGCCTTGATCTTCTTTCATTTTTCTTCATTCCTTCACCCAACATTAGGGTAAAAATAAAGCCATTTTACTAAGACATTTTGGAACATGGGTGGGGACATGATCGGGATGGGGACAGGAATATGGATATGGATATGGATATGGATATGGATATGGATATGGATATGGACATGGACCTGGACATGGATATGCATATGGATATGGTATGGATATGGATGTGGATGTGGACATGAATGTGACCATAGACATGGGTATGGGCATGGGTATGGGTATGGGTATGGATATGGATAACAATATGGACATGGATATGGATATGGATATGGATGTGTGTCCTGGTTTGAAGGACAGTTACCTGCCAATAAAGGCAGAAACTTCTCTTTGAAATAGAGAATGTAAACCCTCTCCCTCCCAATTATTATCATTTTGAAATTAAGGGGCTCTCAGGCAAAGATATGGGAATTAGGAATAACAGTTCTTTAAAAGAAAAATTAAAATAGAAACACAGTATTACAAAGAAAAATCCCAAAAACACTGGCAGAGTCAGAATACAGCCTGACACCCTGTCAGTCAGTCAGGGTGTTGGTAGCAATCCCATTAAATGGTGGCTACAGTCCTCCTGCAGTGGCAGATGTGGTTCAGTTGGAGCAGTGCTCCTGTAGAAGGTGCAGTTTTCCTCTCAAGGTCCAGGGATGATGTGGACAGGCCCGGCATTCCTCTGGAATCCAGTGGAAAGAAGGTATCTTAGTGTCCAAAATCTCAGTTTTTTATCTAGGTAGGAAAAGCTTGGCTCCTTCCCCTGGCTGGAGCATCTCCCAGTGGGATGATGTAATTTTATCAGTCTTACAGTGGGACTTAATGGCTCAGCAGCAGATGATATCTTCCTGGAGGAAGGATGAGTTGTGGAAAAGATAAAGATGATTGCTCTACTTAGTCTTAAAAACGGCCCATTAACAGACAATATGTGCTACAGAGATAACAGTCACTACCCTACCCAGCTTCAACAGATGGTGATAGAATACACATTTCTGGCCACATCAACCCAACACACAGATGAGTACTGCAACAGATGAAACCACACTTACACTGGCTGAAAGAAGCAAAACAATGATTGGGTGAACTGGGGCATTAAGTATACCAGTTGCCTTTGGTGACTATCCAAAGTGTGCATCCCACCAGTGATGGCTTACCTCTTGTTTTATTCTTTGCAAAACGGTACTGATTTCTTTTGCATCATGGTGGACAGTTATTAAAACCTTTTCTCCATTCTCTTTGATTTCCTTTAAGATTTCATTTAGATCTGGATGTTTCATTAACTGTTCTACCAGTGTAAGGTTCATGCCAATGGGTGTGGGTGATGGTGGTGTGTAGTAAAGTTGACCTTTAAGAGCCAGTGGGATACAACTGGTACTGACTATATATCATCATGCACAACAATATTAACAAAATTACAAATACAAAAATTGGATTGGATTTTAATGGGAAAATATCTGTTTACATTGTCTGCTCTCCACAGAAGTACAGGCAGTTCTTAAACACACACAACCTTGACCAATATATACGAGCACAGTCTTGAATGATGTCTGGTTGGATCTCAAAGTGACATACATCTTGTTCAGTATCTAGGCATATGTCTTGGGCATCAATGGTATTGCTTTCACAAAGGAATTGTTTCAGGATGACACAAGATTCTACATTTATGGTGTGCCATTTCTTGTCTACCATCCAGGCCCATACTCTATGTTCAAAGGGGAGAGTACTGTCTTCCACTGCCACTGCCACAATAGTTGTGGTCAAGGGCTGACTGGTCGGTGGCTGTGGTGCTGTGCAACTTTGGGGCTCTGGGACTTCTGTGACCTCAGAGCCTGCTGTGAGCTCAGCCTGCTGTAGAAGTCCTACACATTTCCAGGGTGTGTGTAGGAGACTTCTGCCTCCGTGAAAGTTTTTGTAGCTTTTAGAGTAAAGGGAAGTGTCAGTCAGAAATTCCAGCTTATCTTCCCATGTGTTATTCTCAATGCAAGATGTTCCTTGTCAGCAGGGATGTTTATTGTATCCCATCTCTCTTTGTCAGCCATAACTCCTTTAGCAGATTCATGTGAGGAGCAGAATGCACAAGTTACAGCACCAGCTGATAGAACAGATAAGCTCTTCTGTGGTAAAGGGAAACATCATGCACCAGTGTGCTGATGGCAGGGCCAGCCAGGTTGTGCTCTGTGTGCCAAAGCCTGTTCAGAGCGAGCTTGAAAAGTGCTGCGTGCACAGCACAGAGTCCTGGAAGGTGCTGGCAAGAGCATCCTGCTGAGGCAGGGCTCTGGTCTCTGGCCAGGAACAGCCTGTTTTTGCTGCCATGACTGCAGGCAGGAGGTGAGGCAGATTAAGAGGCAGCAGGCAGCTTGTGTTTGTAGAGGGCCTGGGGCTGCACATTTGAACCTCCACCTGGAATCACACTTGGGGGAACATGAGCTAGAGCTGGAGTGCTGGTTCTGAAAGGCCCAGAAGAAATTCAGCCTTGCCAGGGCTTCTTAAGAGTGTATTGGTGTTCCTGGGGAAAGCTACACACTGGGGAAACGCCTTTGGAGAAAAGACGCTTGCTTCCTAAGGAAAATGCTTCCCAAGGAGCTCCCAGTAAGGTAGGTGCAAGTGTCCCCCTTTTGTCTCTCTGTGGTCCTTTCAGTCCTTGAGGCCCACTGCCCTTGGCAGAGGGGCAGGGAATGGGAGAAGGCTGTGAAGAGCAGGTTTGGCATCTGCCTGGACCTGCGGAGACCAAGCCAAGCACCTGCAGCAGAGTGTGTTACCCTGCTTTGGACAGAGGTGTGAGAAGAAGCATCTCTGTCCAGTTATGAGCCCCAAAGTTCTCTTTAAGAGCTGTGAATTGAAAGACTTTTACACACACTTTTCACATCTTACCTGCCTGGTGCCTTTCAACTCTTTGCAATATGCATTTGTCTCTCACTTGATGGAAGCTGCTGTGGGCCAGGGCCAGCACAGAGCTGGATTGAGGATTCTTAAATGCCCTGAGCCTGCAGAGCAGGACAGTGTTTGCTGATGGTTTGAGCCATTCCTAACATTCCTGTTGTGCTGTCTTTAGACATTTGGGCCAAGGAATTCCTTCCAACCTGCACCACTTTGGGAGGGCTCAAGGTGTCCGCAGGGCAGGTGGCAGTGTGTGCAAGGGCCCTTTGTGACAGGGTGCAGCATGGTCACCGTGGCATGGAATGGAAGAAGGTATCGCAGGACTCTTTGTGACGTGTAGTGGCGCAGGAGCTGGTGATGACATGGGCATGGCACAGTGCTCAGAGCCCGTGACAGGACAGGACGCTCCCGACTGCTACCGTGAGGAGCCCCCCATGGCACACTCGTTCGTGTCTGACCCAGAGATTTTTCGGAGGCATTATTCCTGCAGGTGACCTTGTGGCAAGGCTGTGGGACTTGGTGGCCCATGGCCTTCCTGAGGATTTTCTTTTGCAGGTGCACTCACGACAGGTGATGGCCACAGAGCACAAGGGTGACTGGGACACACTGCTCTGTGCTGACACCCAGCAGTATGCCATGGGTCTGCTGGCCAGGTAGGGCCCCCCGTTTCCCCTCTGCTCCTGACATATGTGCTCTGTGCCCAGGGTGCCCCACACAGTCCCTGTGGTCATGGGCAGCCACACCTTCTGAGCAGTGCTGCCCTCTTGTGGACACAACCTGA
>NW_027635432.1:0-35637 GCF_903797595.1 Erithacus rubecula | reverse complement strand
GGAGAAGGGGGCCAGGGTGCTGATGACAGCGAGCACGGCTGGTCACAACAGACACCACTGCAGGGGATCAGCCAGAGTAGCTCCCCACCCCTCGATGGTGAAACACTCATCTTAGAAAATTAGGATTTTAGTTACCTTGCTGAAAATAATTAAAAGTTAGAAGTTAGAAGGGAGCAGTTATCTGAAACTTAAAAATGATTGTCTCATTTTATGTTTGCTCAGCTGTGCTTGCAATGGGAAAAGATGAAATTAGTAAATAGATCCAAAGAACACAAACAATTGCAATCTTATTCAAAGAAACTTATTCAAGTCATGAAGAGGGAAATTGGAGTGCTCTCAGAAGTCATTTGTATTGATGTCATTGATAGAAAAGGTCAGAGAGTTAGGGCAAGGAAGATTCGCCTTACTTCCTCTTTTTAAGCCCTCTTCCCACAAAAACGACCCCAGACTTAATTCAAGAAGGCAACCACGCATGCTCAATATCCATTCAAACTAATTACCATGGAAGCAGGGAATGGGAGGTGCTGGTATTATGAATATGTAATCATTCGAAGCTTTGTCAATAAATAGACCCTGTGATCACCTGTGATTTTGTAGTGCATATTAGGGGGGTTACCCCACGCTCCTGCCCAGCACTGAATAAACATACACTTTCTAACTTTAAACTGTTAGAGAGTCTTTTGTCCGTCACTGTTGAGTATTGGTATTAGACCAATATTCATATTTTGGTAAATCACTTTCTTCCTGCATCATGCATTCACTGGCAGCTCCAGTGACCTGACATGTCCCCGGTTTAGTCCCCACACCCCCCACTCACACGGTCAGACCATGTTTCCTCATCAGTTCCACCCCAGGTTTCCCGTGGCCGATGTCTGATTTCACAAAGCCTTTAATTTATGGTGTAATGACACAGAAACAGCTTGAGCTGGTGCATCTGAGCAAAGTGTCCCTTGGGCTCGTCATTTTTACCACCCTTTCTGATGTTTTGCACCTTTTCTTCTGCAACCCTTTTCTCCCCCCTTATTTCCCATCACTTTTTCTCTTACGGTTCTCACCCTTCTGTCCCCTCATGTTTTTCACCTTTTCTCCCCTTCTATTGCACACTCATTTTCCCTCTCATTTCCATCCATCTTCCCTCCATTTTCCTGCTGATTTTTCCCTTCAGGTTTTCTGCCCTTTTCCCCCCTCTTGTTTCCCCTGACATTTCCTATCCTTTTCCCCCTCACATTTCCTTTGCTTTTGCCCCCTCTTGTTTCCCATTTTTAACCTAACATATCCCACCATTTAGTCCTCTCCTATTTACCAGCTTTTCCCCCTCACATTTCCAGCCCACAAGTCTTTCTTTTCCTCCCAAATCTTCTGCTCCTGAGTCTCTGTGTCCATGCATCTCACTGGCATCGCAGACCTTGGTGTCCTTTGCTATCCACCGTGTCTGGCAATTCAGGGCTCTTGCTGTGTCTCTCAGTGTCCATCCACCTCACTGCCATCACTGGAGTTCTGTCCTTTGTCAGCAAAGTTTGGCAGTTCAGAGCCTCTGGTCTCTCTGGGCTCCAACCCAGAGCTCAACCTGCCTCTCAACCTGCATCTCATCTGCCTCTGGAAGTGCAGCTGCAAACCCAGAGGTGTTCCTCAACGACAGAGCTCTGGGAGTCGAGCTGTGTGGGGACACACACAGTGTTCTGCATTTCTGCTGCTACCTCTCTGCCATAACATTTTGGAAAACTTTGGAGGTAAGAAGCTTCTTGTGTTGCAGTTTCAGAGACAGGCATGCAACTGAAAGCACTGAAGTTCATGCAACAACAGTCAACTTCTATTGAGTACTGTGCTCCTTACACAGTTTTGAAAGTCCACACGGTCAGTCCTGATTCACTGAATTAGTTGCCTTCTGGCTAACTGGCCAATAGCTGCCCAAACTGCCTGCATCTGCTGTCCAATGGCCTAGACTAGTCAAGTTATATAATTAAGGTAGTTATATAATTAGTTATATTTCAGTTATAAAATTATCATTAGGATTATTTAAAACTGCGAAGCCTCCGGACCAGCTGTTAGCCATTACATTCCTGCAGTTTCTCTTGCCTTCTCTCATCCTTCTTTGGTTTAACTGAGTTTCTTATTTCTTTCTCTAGGCAGTCCTTCCTGCATTTCATCTAATGTTTTAAAAATCCAGACTTTTCATTTGCTACAACCAACATGAAAAAATTGTGTCAATCAAAGCCTGACAGTCAATGAGGTGGAAAACAATGCAAAAACCTAAAGAAATAGTTATTGATGGTAAAATGTCATTCTCAATGGAGTTCATCAAAATTTTATTGCACTAATTGACAGTTTGGGGTACATGTAAAATTTCACAGCGGCTGAAGTCTGTTTTGCATCAGGCAGCTCCACAGGCAATCCCACTGCCCTCAGGGGCTGCCATTGCCCCTGTGCTCACTGGATCCCAAAAGAACAGGCTGCCCTGCAGGAGAAGAAACGTGGCTCCTCCTGGGGACAGCCTCAGCAAGGGGGTCTGTAGGAAAGGGACAACCCACCGCAGGACATTTCTTGGTGAACTCTAGATAGAAAGAGTGGAAAACTGTCTGTGACTCAGGTTTTGGCCTTGAAGCTGCTGCTGTGCATCTCAGTTTCAAGACAAATTTCAGGAGAAAATGCCTTGCAATGACTGCAGGGGGCACTGTGGCTCTGCTCCGGCCATCTTTGTCCACGTTAATGATGGTGGGCACAGCTGGTGGATGGAGAAGGGATGGAAAAGGGACGGAGAAGGGATGGAGAAGGTACTTCCTTTACAAATTCACAGGAGCACCCAGTCCTGGTGCCTCCTCTTGACAGCGAAAGGGGCTGTAGCAGGAAACCTCAGAACAGCAGGCTGGAACAACAGGGTGTGCTCCCCCAGGACAGCAAGAAGGAGGCAGCAGAAACTCTGCAGCTGCAGCTGGACTGTCAGACCTCTCAGGAGGCAGGAACAAAACAGCTACAGTGCAGAAAAAATCCCTGCAGCAGCAGTAGAGGCATAGTGGGGGCTTGGCAGCAGCAGCCCAGCTCCCAAACACAGCTGGGAAAGGGCTTCTCGAGATTTCTCACTGGCACGGTCAGGAACCTGGGTCCAGGCTATGAGGAGGGGAGCAGCCCCCAGAGAGAAACAGGGTGTTCCTGAGTCCTGCTGTGCATACACTGGCTCTGGGCTTTCTGACAGCAGAGCAGCAAAATAAGCCAAGCTGGCAAGCTGAGTCACAGTGCCAAAGCAGCAAAACTCAAAAAGAACCAGGCAAAACTCACAGGAACAGCAGGATCCCTGGTGAGAGATACCGGCTGCGTATGTCCAGTCAAACAACCTGAGCCGAAAAGGGAGAGGGCTGCCTCCCACCCCAACTCTGGCTCCCTCTGGAAACCCCAGCTTGGCTCCCATTCATCATGATAGCCCCACAGCCAGGGAGGATGGGGAGTGGGCAGGGACAGCCACCACCCCTGGGCACAAACCAAAACAAAGCAAAACAAAACCCCAAAAATGGTGATAATAAGCCATCCCCATGACACCACAGTTTGCAGGGAGCTGCAGTGTGGCACGGCCCTGGCTGTGCCCGGGAGTGCTCACTCTGGGGAAGGTGTTGGTCCTGGCTGGCACAGGGAGCTGCAGCGTGTGGGGAATTAATCCCTTCTGGCCTCCTGCCCCAGAGGTCCCCCAGGCACCAGCCCTGCCTCACACTCTTGATGCCATTGTCACTTAACTGTATTGGGTTGATGTGGCCAGAAATGCGTATTCTATCACCATCTGTCAAAACCGGGTGGGGTAGTGATTCCTTATCTCTATGGCACATACCATCTGCTAATGAGCCATCTTTAAGACAAGATGGGGCAATTATCTTTATCTTTTCAACAACCCATCCTCCCTCCAGGAAGATACCATCTGCTGCTGGGCCATTGAGTCCCAGTGCATGACTGATAAAATTACATCATCCCACTGGGAGATGCTCCAGACAGGGGGAGGAGCCAAGCCTTTCCTACCTAGATAAAATCTGAGATTTTGGACAACAAGTTACTTTCTTTCCACTGGATTCCAGAACAGACATTTCCATATAATCTCTGGACCTTCAGAGAAAAACTGTATCTTCTACAAGACCACTGCTTCAACTGAACCACATCTGCCACTGCAGGAGGATGCAGCCACCATTTAATGGGACTGCTACCAACACCCTGACACAAGATGCCAGGTTGTATTCTGACTCTGTCAGTGTTTTGGGGATTTTTCTTTGTAATACTGTATTTCTATTTTAATTTTCCTAGTAAAGAACTGTTGTTCCTAATTCCCATATCTATGCCTGAGAGTCCCTTAATTTCAAAATTATAATAATTTGGAGGCAGAGTGTTTATATTCTCCATTTCAAAGAGAAGCTTTGGCATATTTTGGCAGATACCTGTCCTTCAAACCAGGACACCTGCACACGTAAGGACTCGGGTGAGGGGGGAGGTGTTACACACTAAGTGTGTGGCAGGGAAGGAGAGAGAAGTGGGGCTGGACTGGGCATAGGGACAGGATGGATGACAGGACTATGAGTATGGCTTTCTTGTGGCATCTCCTCCAGCCACTGAGAGTGCAGGAACTCTGACCAGTCATGGAACCAAGGGGTCATTATGACACTGCAGGGCCTCGTGGAACCAAGGAGATCAGTGTCTCCACTGATTTACTCCATTTGATCATAAATCTGACAGGAATAAGATTAATGTGTCTTTAAAAACTGGCTGTGTGAATCTCCTTGTGGATAAAGCCAGATACTTTTCCAGAGGAAATGACAAGGTAACACTAATTTTAGAAAGCTTTACTAATTGACATGGACTGCTGCTCAGCCAAGGTTGTGCTAAACTCCTGAACTTTGAGAAGAAAAACAAAGACTTACTAGGGTTATGAGTGTTAACTTCTCTGCCCAGGGCAGACTTAAAGGTAATTTTGATTACCGTGTATCATATGTTGTAGAGTGGGTTACAAACCAAGGGGGGACATGTTTATAGGTGGATACGGAAGTCTGTACCTTCCAAATATCTCAGGAGAAGGGAGGAGGGTGTGATGTGGCTGTGAAATGAAATTCTACTTGCTTACAGTTATTGAGGGAGAGCCCCCCCCCTCCCCCAGACATATTCCTTTGTTCATTAATAAAGTCACTTTTACAGGACTCCTCTGTCTCCTTTGTGGACACTGACCACCTGGTCACTGGTCCCCATATGGCTCCCTGAGGGCCACCAACTCTGAGGATTTCCCAGTTTGGAAAGGATCCCTTTCCCAGCACTCTCTGGGGACTGCCTGCCAGACACTTCCCACCCACAGCACAGACCCTTTGTCCAGACTCTCACACATCACTTTCTCCAGGAGGAGGATGTGGGAAACTCTATCACAAGCTTTGAGACACCCAGGTGGACGATGTCCACTGCTCACCCCACCCGGCTGAGCTGGGGACTGTTCTAGAAGGTGATCAGGTTTGTTGAGCCCCATTTGCCCTTGGTGAATCAGTGCTGGCTCTTCCCACTCTCCTGCATCATCCTGATATTTCCCAAGAGGATAGAACCTTCCCAGGGACTCAAGTAATGCTGATGGGCCTGCAATATCTCCTCTGGGATGTGTGATGGGTCCTTCCAAGGCCAAACATAAGGAGGAGAAGTAGCCAGAGGAGCTGTTGACACCCCATCCCTGGGAGTGTTCAAGGCCAGGCTAGATGGGTCTTGGAGCAACCTGGACTAGTGGAAAGTGTCCCTGCTCATGGCAGGTGATGGAATGAGATTATCTTTAATCTTACCAACCCAAACCGTTCTATCATTCTATTCTGAGAACTGCCTTCTCCTCCTCCTGACACTCCCCTGCATCTCATCATCTTCAAGAGGATCATGGAGAGAAGACCAAAACCAAAGTTCAGCAAGAAGGAGGATGTGCATTGGGGGACAGGCTGTCTGCACATCTGGAGAGCAGAACAACGAGGGGACTTGGTGTATGGCTTCAGAGAAGACAGGAAACAAGGGATGGAGTGGCACAGAGGTGATATGGACACGTGGACATGCTCTGTTGAAAACAGTGAAGCTAATAAGGCAGAGGAGTGATCCAGATAGTAACCAGAAACTGAACTTGGCTCCATGAATTCAAAAATTCTAATTACTTTCCAAACCCATATCTACGCTAATAATTAAAGTCAATTCAACTCCACCTAAATATTGAAGGAAATTATCTGTAACATTACCTTTGCTCGTCCTGAATAGAAAACAATATAAATAATGCTTCAGTGGGGAGGGAGATGAGAGAAGAAACTATCATAACTTCTGGGGTTGCTCTATGGGATGTGTTAGTTTTTGTCCAATTAATCAAACCACAAAGTTAAATTTAGCAGTGATTTATTAATAATAGCAATTGTGTATAAATGAATACAATCAAAACATATGAGTTACATAAATTTGAATAATTACAAAATTTAGCAGCAATTCAAGTATAATAGGGTTCAGTTGAATAAAGCATAAGCAAAACCGACCGGGGGTACAGGCAGGGCCATTCCTCTCACACCGTACCAAATCAGCCAAGCTAAACTCTCACTTACATACTGTTTACTAATGCATATTAACACAGAATTTTCTAGAATGCTCCTCCTCATTTCCATTCCTAAAATCTACGTCACTCTGTTGTGTTGCCATGCGTCACCAGTGGCTGGGGTCTCTCCTCCTTTCGGGGGTGTTGTTTCCAATGAAGGCTCTGGGTCTTCCTCAGTGTTCACTGTGTGACCTCGCAGGTGGCACAGGAGCACTGAGCTTAGAGTTATATAATAAATAGATGTCCCCGAAACAGGCCTTAGTCCAGTGTCCAGTGGTTTGGAATCATGCCAATTTGGCTCAATTCAAGGTCGAAAACCTATTTCTAGACACTTTTTCTTACACCTGTACCCTTCCCATCCTGCCTCCCACCTAATATCTGGAGGATGTTTTTTTTCTGCTTTGTTTAACCATTTCCTTTATCTTTTTCTTGCTTTATAGCAATTAAATACAATTTTTGATTAATTATAATGGAACAATTTTGCCAATATTGTTACAATTTAATTAGCACGAATCACATATGTAACACATGGAACCACCCACTGGGATACCTCAGGGTCTCCTGGCTGCCAGCAATCCTTGTGACACTGCAGCAACCAAGGGGACATTGTGACACTGTGCACTTCATGGAACTGAGGGGATGCTGTGAGACTCTGGTGCCTAAAGATGCTCAGGGGCCATTGTGACACTGTGCCCTGTGGGAACAGGGGGACACAGTGACCCTGTGGGGTCTCATGGAATCCAGAGGCCTCTGGGACCCAGCGAGGCCACTTGGAACCAAGGATCCATTGGGACACCTCAGGGCCTTGGGCTGCCCAGGGATCCTCGGGACATTGTGGGGCCTCAGGAAGCCAAAGGGAACCTGGGACACTCTAGGCCCTCAGGAAACCAAGTGGTGTCAAAAACACTGTGCCAGCTCCTGGTTCTCAGTCTCTTCTGAGCCTTGTGCCCATCTACAAAGAGGCAAAACTGGGCAGCCTGACCCTGTTGATGCAGAGTATTCCCGTCTCCATGGGAGGACATTCCTGCCACCTGTGGTGCTGTGTGTTCTCTCTGCTCCCTGGGGGAATTGCATCCTACAGAGACACCGACCCCTCTGGTAGCTGACACCACAGTCCCTCCTCTGGGGTGGCAGCAGAGACATCTTTTGCTCCATCATGTTGCTCCAAGCAGGCCTGGAATGTTTCCAGGGATGGGGCATCAACCACCTCTCTGGGAAACCTGTGCCAGTGTTTCACCACCCTCAGCAGGAAAAATATCTTCCTTTTGTCCAGTCTGAACTAATCCTGTTCTAATTGAAAACCATTTCCCCTTCTCCAGTTCCAACAGGCCCTACTAAAACACTTCTGCTCACATTTCCTGTGAGGTGCCTTGAAGTCCTGCAAGGCCACATTGGGGTGTCCCCATGGCCTTTCCTGCTCCAGGCTGAACAGCCCCAACTCTCCCAGCCTGTCTCTGTCCCAGAGGTGCTCCAACACTTGGAGCATCTCAGCCTCCTCTGGAGCTGCTCCATGAAGTCTCCATCTTTCCACAGCTGAGGACTGTGTTGTACATTTCTCACACAGAAGTGCCAGTCAGTCAGGATGGGAAATCCCTCACTGCTGAAATGCTGGTAGCAGCTGCAGGGACAGATCTGCACAGCTCAGACACAGCCCCAGGGAGGCAGGGACATTCCCGTGGTGTCCCTGAAGCTGCAAGGCCAATCTGGCCACAATGGGAGCTTCTGTGCCCGTCCAGCTTGTTCTCCCTGGGCTGTTGGCACATGGCCAGTGGCTGTCCAGTGCCATCCCCCTGACTGGCACTGATCTCCAGGGAAACCTGGACCTGTCCTCAGCCAAAGTTCTGCCATCAGGACCCTGTGGACACTTCCTCAATTCCATTCCAAGAGCAGACCAGCACACCAATGACATCAGAGCACTTTCCATCTGCTCAAGAATCCCCCATGGGGACACTCTGCTCTCTCATCCCTGGGGCACTGCACAGGAAAATCTTCCTGGGCCCTGCAGCTCCTTGGACAAGTTCCAGGAATGCAGTCACCTGAAATGTTTGCCCAACTGCCCACAACACATCTTTGCTGGATCTGCAGTGTCCCTGTGGATAGAGAGAAGCAAAAGCCTTCATTAATGTTGTGGAATGTCAAACATAAATTGAAGCCATGGACAGCTCTGAGGAACCACTTCTCAGGGGATTTTCACTTCTTGGACACCCCTAATGCTGAATGTCCTCCTGGTCCCAGGCCCTGGGTAAACAGGGCTCATCAGAGATGCAGGCAGAACACCAACATCCCTCCCCCTGACTGGCACCTCTGTTTGTCCAGCTTGATCCCAGTGGCTGCCTGGGGACAAACACCAGCTCCCCCACAGCCCTGGGCATGGGCACATCCTGCTCTGGGCCATTGCTGGCCTGGGCCCAGGGCCAGGGCATGGCAGAGACACTGAGTGGGGACAAGGGCCCTGGGGAGCTGTGGGCAAGTCCCAGAGAGGGACAGGGCTGGAATGGGAGCCTTATTGGAGATGGGGTCCCTGGCACCCCCATGTGTGGCAGCTGTGCAGAGCAGGACCCAGGGGCTCTGGGATGGCTCAGTGGCTGCAGGTGTGACAGGGTGAGGGGCTGGGAAGGAGATATTCCTGTCTGGAATCTGCTCTGGGGATGGAGACTGGACTAGTTTGGTGCCTGCAGGGTTGATAAATGGGGTGCTGTGGATGTGGGAAGTGCCACACCTGAGTAATTCCCCAAGCCTCAGCCTCACCTTCAGGTGATCACAATCCCCCAGCAGTCTGGGGGCTGCTGGAAGATGGATTGTGTTGGAGCAGGGATTCACCTGTCTCCAGCTCCCTGCCCAAGCCCTTGGCCCCTGCAGGTTCCTGGGCCCTTGCAGGGGCAGCTGCCCCATGCAGGAAGCTGCAGGGATGATGGGTGAGGGGGCTGGATGCCTGTTACAGGTGGGACAGACTCTGTGCAGGGCTGGGCTTGGGGCCAGGGCTGGGGGCTGTGCCAAGCCAGGCTTTGGCCTGGGGGCTCCCAGGGAGGGCACAGGGAGGAGTCCTGGAAGGGATAAATGTTCTCCTCACCTGGCACAGCCTCAGCCAGCACTGCCAGTGCTAGAGGAAGATGAAGGTGGCTGTGCTCAGCATGGCCCTGCTCTTCTCACTCCTGCTGTGCCCCCTGGCACAGGCCAAGGAGGGGCCCCAATGTCATGGTGTCCCCACATCCCATCCTTTGTAGCTTCCCATCCTTGGTGTCTTCTGAAATCTCCCTGGGATCTCCTCTTTGTCCTACCCAGAGTCCATGAATGCCCTCCCACTGATCATTCCCAATTGCTTTCCCTTTTTTCCCCTCAGTCCCTTGCTTTTCTCCCTGGCCACTGCAGTGCTGTCTCCTGGCATCATTCCTGGATTCACCTGGCACTCACAGACTCTGTCCCAGTCTTGTCTTCTCCTCCTCTGTCCCACTTCTTCTGCCCACTCCAACCCCCTCTGTTTCACTCCCATGTCCCTACACTGCAATTCCTTTCTCCCCTGCATCCCACACAGGGCCCCTTCCACATCCCCAGCCCAGTCCCTTGGCCTCCCCAGTTCACTCCAGTTCAGTGTTTTGTGTCCCTCCTGCCTCACCACAACCCTTTGGAGGTCCTGAATTCCCATCCCTTTTCCTGTCCCCCCCCCCACCCCTTTGGTCCCTGCACCTTTGTTGCCCCACAGACCCACATGATCCAATCCAGAACCATGGTTTGTTCTCCTTTCCCAGGCACTCCTGCGAAAAACTGAAAATTATCTGTGGCAGGTGAGGTTGTTTGGGATTGGAGGGCATCCCCTCAGGGATTTGGGGTGGCAGTTCAGTCCCCCCATCCCTTGCTGGCACCAGGCACATCCCAGTGACAACTGAGGTCTCCTGATCTCTCTGCAGATGGATTTAGAAAATTTTGAGATCCTGAAGACACCTCTGGTGGGTACCATGAGTTCTGCCAGTTTAAGCCCTTCCCCTTGCATGGCCACCACACCCCAGACTATCCCAATCTCTCCCAGCACAGCCCAGTGCACTTTTACTGACATCCCATACAACATCCCTGCCCCATGGATCTTTCCCAGGGACCCCATGCCCAGGGTCCCCCATTGCATTCCCATCCCTGTCACCCCAGGAGCCCCTGGCTGACCCTGGGTGCAGCCCCTGCCCCAGCTCTGCCTCTGGGCCAGGACCCCAGTGCAGGGGCAGGAGCACAGCAGCTCCTGCACCCCATTGCTCCCACAGGCCCCTTCTCCAAGGACCCCCCTGCTTTCCCCTTTCCTCCCAGTCAGCCCAGTGTCCCAGTGTGTCTCTCATGCCGCTGTTGTCCCCAGCCCCCTGTGGCTGCAAAGCTGGTGGGTCCTTTGTGGCAGAAGTGCCTGGCTCTTGCTTTCCATGGGTAGGTCAGCAGTGCCTGCAGAGAGAGGCTTGGGACAAGGCCCCTCTCCTGTCATGGTGGCTCCTGGTGGGTCACGTTCTGGGCTCTGTGTTTTAGGATTGCAAGAGTTGGTGACATCCATGTGCAGCCTGCTGCAGAGGCATCAGGGGTTGATCATCCCTGAATGACTCCCCTGTTTTCCCTTGTGCCCTGAGAAATTTCTCATGAATGATCAATAAACCCCTTCAGCAAACCTATAGATCTGTGTGTGTGTCCATGTGTCTGGATTTCTATAGCCCTGGCATTCTGCTGGCCAGGGCATTGCAGAGACCCTTTGTGAGGACAAGGGCCCTTGGGGAGCTGTGGCAGGTCCCAGCCGTAGCTCCCCTCTCTCGGCAGCTGGCGGACACCGCCGGCCCCAGTATCGGGCAGAGCCATCTTGCCATGGCCGCCCACAAGGGATTTGTGTACAAAACCAATTTTAGACAAAGATGATTCTGTGACAGGTAGAAACACTGTTCAAGTGCTGTATCAGGATGCTGTGCTTGGAGTGGGGGTTGAACACCTCAAACAATGCTCTATTTTCAAAGCTGTCATGGTAGATAGAGGAATCAGGCTGATTTTGGTGTTGAGGAAATGCTGAAAGCAGCCTGACTCATTTTAACTCCTCCTGTCCTGTCTGTTCTCCTTTCTTGCCCCTTCCACTCACTGTGTTTTGTCTCCCCCAGGCCCCTGGTGCAGAGCCTGGCTCTGTGCTCTCCATCAGCTCCTGGCTGGCACTGCCAGGCTGGCATGAGGAGCCCCTCAGCCTTCCCTGCTCCGGGCTGGACAAGCCCAGCTCCCTCAGCCTCTGCTCACAGCCAAAGGGCTCCAGCCCCACCTTGGAGGCCCTTCCCTCAGCCTGCTCCAGCTGCCAGACATCTTTCCTGCCCTGGGGAACCCAAACCAGCCCCAGTGACCTGGATAATCCACGTCCTTGATGTCCTGGTCACACAGCCCTGGCCCCTTGTCCCCATATCAGGCTCTGGGGTTGATTTGTGGAACATCCTTGGGGAGGCTGTGGCTCCAGGTGGAGCAGGGAGATACAGAGGGACAGGGGACCCTGCTGGGCATGAACAGCATTGGACTTGTCTGGGGAAACTGTGAGGGGGCTGGGGCAGAGTGACCAACCCAGTGACCTCACACAGCCCTGGTGGGATGTCACACAGCCCTGGTGGGATGTCAGACCTTGGCCCTGTGATGTCACAGGGACAGCCTGTAATGCTCAATGACCTCAAATAGCCCACTCTGTGATGTCATAGCCCACTCTGTGATGTCATAGCCTACTCTGTAATGTCATAGCCCACTCTGTGATGTCATAACCCACTCTGTGATGTCATAGTCCACTATGTGATGTCATAACATACTCTGTGATACTATAACCCACTCTGTGATGTCATAGCCCAGTCTGTGATGTCATAATCCACTCTGTAATGTCATAACCCACTCTGTGATGTCATAGCCCACTCTGTGATGTCATAGCCTACTCTGTGATGTCATAGCCCACTCTGTAATGTCATAACCCACTCTGTGATGTCATAGCCCAGTCTGTGATGTCATAGCCCACTCTGTGATGTGATAGTCTACTCTGTGATGTCATATCCCACTCTGTGATTTCGTAGCCCACTTTGTGATGTCATAAACCACTCTGTAATGTCATAGCCCACTCTGTGATGTCATAGCCCACTCTGTCACCTCATGTTAACAGATGATAAATTGCCCACCCCAGGTGAGCTGACACAATGCTTGCTCTCCAAAACTACTGGCCTCTGCAAACCACACAATGCCCCTTATGTAAGAAGGGGAACTGGAATTCACCAGCCTCAGTGTCCTGCCAGCTCAGCCAGGCCCACTGGAACATTGGGGTCCATGACCACCAGGGACCACCAGAGAGACCCCCAGGACAAAACACACAGGGAGGGGAAATATGTTAAAGATTTTGGGGAAATGATTATCATATGTGCGTTTAGTCCAGGACAATCAATGAATATGTTTGCAAAGTACAGAATATAAGCAGAAGCTTTCCTGTACTCAGCATGCACGGATTTGGGATGAACTGTCTCCCTGATTTTTTAAGGGAAACAGTCCTTAAGAACAAAGGGCTCTGGGAAAGATGGACACACTTCAGTAAAGAGATTCAGAAGGAGCAGGAGCAGCCTGTTGCAACAACACATCCTCAGTAGGGTAAAACTGACCTGTCTCCCGATGGTCTAAAGCCAGCTGACATTCCCTATTAGAGGGTGAACAATGCAAGGCCTGGTGAATTGTGCTGCACAGGGATAGGCAGAGGCGACATGGAAGGATGTTTCCCTAGTGAGAGAAGTGCAGAGCGGGGAGGGGGCGGCCGTGGCAGGGCAGGTTTTAGCGGCCCAGGGAAGCGATGCAGCGAGCATGGGAGAAGCTGCCGCAGACCATGGCCGGGGCCAGCGGCTTTGACACAGCTCACAGGGATCGGCTTCCCTCCGGAAAAGGCAGGGGACGGCAAGCAAGCAAAAAGTGAATCCAAAAAAATAAAAAGCACAGGATGCGTGGGCCTGAGCCGTGCTAGTGGACACGTGGCAGAGAAGCGATCGTAGCTGATCAAGTGGGTTGCAACTGGCGGACACCGCCAGCCCCAGTATCGAGCAGAGCCATCTTGCCATGGCCGCCAGCGGAGAGGGGCAGAGCTGCTCGCCCCACTGCCGCCCACTGCTGCGGCGCCATCTCTGGGGGCGGCTGGCGGGTGCCCCGGCCCCGGAGCTGGGTAGACCAGGCCTTCAGGGGCCACCCCGGACAGGGGCAGACCTGCTCACTCCGGGGCCGCCACCGCTGCGGCGCCATCTCCGGCGGAGGCTGGCGGACGGCGCTGGCCCGGAGCCGGGTAGACGAGGTGTCCTCGTACCATCCTGGAGTCAGGCGAAGCCCACAGCCCTGTAATGCCCTGGAGCTGGATGGCCCTAGCAGCCCTGTCCCATCCTGTGACGCCATTCTGTTATTTTTTTTCCTTTTTCTTTCCCTTTTCCGCTGGGGCGTGGAGGCGGCAGGGCCAGCGGCTTAGGCTGGGAGCGCAATTCAGGTACATTGAGGGAGCGGCTTTAGGGGAGGGGGAAGAGCAGGTGTGAGCAGGAGTGTGAGCGCGGTGCGAGTGCTCGGGGGCTGTGGGACGGGCAGGATGCGGGGCAAAGGCGTGCTGGGCGGGCGGGCCAGGGCAAGGGGGCCGCTGGTGGGATGGACGAGACGCGGCGCCGCTGCTCAGCGGTAAGGGGGGCCAAGGGCAGCAGGTCTACCCCGCCGTTAGCCACCAGAGACTGAGACCGGCGGAGGGTAACAGGTCTACCCGGCAACAGGCCGGCAAACTCCAAGACTGGCCGACGGCAACAGGTCTACCCCGCAGCAGGCTGGTAAGGACTATGGGGGGAAGAGGCAACATGTCTACCCCACGGGAGGCCGGTAAGGAACCGGAGCCGGGTAGACCTGTTCACCCCGCGACCGCCCGCCTTCGCAGCGCCATCTCCGGCAGCGGCTGGCGGACACCGCCTATAATGAAGGGGACACCCCAAAACAGGGGGCTCCCTGAGACACAGGACACCCCAAAACACGGGGAAAACCCAAATCTGGGTGGGACACTCCAAAACACTGGGGGACACCCCAAAATAATGGAGGGGACACCCCAAAACTCGGGACACACCAAAACACAGGGACACCCCAAAACCCGGGGGGGCACCCCAAAACAAGGGACACACCAAAACACGGGGACACCAAAAACACGGGGGGACACCCCAAAACACGGGTGGGACACCTTAAAACAGGGGAACACCCTGAAACACGTGGACACCACAAAAGACAGGACACCCCAAAACACAGGACATCCAAAAAAACGGAAGGACACCCCAATACACAGGACACCCCAAAACGCGGGGGGACACCACAAAACACGGGACACCCCGAAATACGGGACACCTCAAAACACAGGGACACCCGAAAATAATTGAGTGGACACCCCAAAACTCGGGACACCCAAAAACACGGGGACCCAGGAAAACACGGGGCCACTCCAAAACACGTTGGGGACACCCCAAAACACAGGACACCCCAAAGTAATGGAGAGGACACCTTAGCACACAGGGAAACCGCAAATCAGGGGGGACACCCCAAAACATGGGGACACCCCAAAACCTGGGGGGACACACCAAAACACGGGAAATCCCATAATCTAGGGGGACACAAAAAAAAAATAAGGTGGACACCCCAAAAAATGGGACACCCTGAAACACGGGGTCCCCACAAAATAATGGAGGGGTTCCCCAAAACATGAGACACCCCAAAAGACGGGACACGCGAAAACACGAGGACACCTCAAAACACGGGACACCCCGAAAAACAGGGACACCCCAAAATAATAGAGGGGACACCCCAAAACACTGGGAAACCACAAATCTGGGAGGACACCCCAAAACACAGGGACACTCCAAAACCAAAGAGACATTCCAAAACCGAAGGGACACCCCAAAACCCGGGGGGACACCCCAAAACAAGGGACACACCAAAACACGGGGACACCCCAAAACACAGGGACACCCCAAAAACCCGGGGAGACACCCCAAAACGAGGGGGGACACCACAAAACGCAGGACATCCCAAAACACGGGGGGACACATCGAAACATGGGGGGACACCCCAAAACACGGGGGTACATCCCAAAACACGGGACACCACAAAACACGCGGACACCCAAAACACGGAGACACCCCTAAACACGGGACACCACAAAACAATGGAGGGGACACCCAAAACACAGGGACACCCCAAAATAATGGAGGGGACACCCCAGAACACGGGGGCACCCCAAAACACAGGGGGGTCACTCCAAAACACAGAACACCCCAAAATAAAGGAGAGGACACCCCAAAACACGGGGGGAACACCCCAAAACACGGGACAACACAAAATAGTGGAGGGGACACCTCAAAACATGGGACACCCTGAAACCTGAGACACCCAAAACACGGGGGAACACTCGAAAACACGGGGACACCCCAAAACCCGGGACACCCCAAAACACGAGGGGACCCCAAAACACGGGACACCTCATAACACGGCGGGGGCGGGAACACCCCGAAACATGTGGGGACACCCCAAAACAGAGGGACATCCCAAAATACTGGGGGACACCCCAAAATAGGGGACTCATCATACATGGGGGGGACACTCCGAAACACGGGACACCACAAAACATGGGTGGGACACCCCAAAACACGAAGGGACCCCACAAAACGGGGGAACACCCCAAAACACGGGGACACCCCAAAATAGGGGACACCCTAAAATAAAGGAGAGAACACCCCAAAACACTGGGGAACATGTCAAAACACAGGGACACCCGAAAACACGGGAATACCCCAAAACCCGGGACACTCCAAAACATGAGGGGACCCCAAAATAATGGAGGGGACACCCCAAAACACGGGAACATCCCAAAAACTTGGGGAAACCCCAAAATAATGAAAGGTACGCCCCAAAACACGGGGGAACACCCTGAAACACGAGGGGACACCCCAAAATACTTGACGCCCCAAAACACGGGACACCCCAAAATAGTGGAGGGGACACCCCAAAACTTGAAACACACCAAAACACGGGGGGACACCCCAAAACACGGGGGGACAGTCCAAAACAGGGGACACCCCGAAATAATGGAGGGAAAACCCCAAAACACAGAACACACCATAACGGGGGGGACACCCCCAAACACGGGACACCCCAAAACACAGGGACACCCAAAACACGGGGGGACACTCCAAAACACGGGACATTCCAAAATAATGGAGGGGACCCCCCGAAACACGGGACAGCCCAAAACACAGGACATCCAAAACCACGGGGAGACACAAAAATAATGGAGGGGACACCCCAAAATAATGGAGGGGACACCCCAAAGCACGGGATACCCCAAAACCTGGGACACCCCAAAACCTGGGGCACCCCAAAATAATTGAGAGGACCCGCTGAAACACGGAGGACACCCCAAAATAATGGAGGGGACACTCCAAATCCCAGGGGGACACCCCGAAATATGGGGACACCCCAAAACACGAGACACCCAAAAACATGGGGTCACCCAAAAATAATGGAGGGAAATTTTGGGGGGTAAAAAGTGGGAAAAGAGCAAAAAAAAAAGGAAAAAAAATATCAAAGCACACAGATGCAAAAACACCCACAAAAAGCAAAAACCCCCCAAAACTCAAAACATCCCCAAAAACCCCCCAATTCCCCCAAAATTTGCCAAAAAATTACCCCATTACCAAGCCCCACAAAAAACACTCAAACCCTCAAAAACCCCTCGAATAAAAAACCTTTAAAAATCCCCAAAAAACATTTAAAAATCCCTAAAAAATACCCAAAACAACCTTAAAAGCCCTCCAATGCAACCCTAAACCCCTTTAAACCCCACAAAAGAACCCTAAACTAAAAAAAACCAAACAAACATAAACCCCAACATTTCACTTTAAAACCCCCACAAAACTCCTTTAAAACCCACAAAAAACCCAATCTTCCTCCCAAAAACTATTAAAAACCCGCAAATCCCCCCTTGAACATAAAATCCTTAGGAAAATCCCAGAAAAACTGAAAACAGAAACAAAAAAATAATTTAAAAATCCCAAAAAATTCTCTAAAGACCCTCAAAAAAACCTAAAAGCTCTTTAAAAATCCCTAAAATAAAACCCTAAAAAAACCCTCATAAAGCTCCAAAAATTCCCATTTAAAACCATCCCACAAAAACCTTTTAAAAACCCAAAAAACCAAACACCCCTTTAAAAACTCCAACACTCCTCCAAAAACTTCTTCAAAAATCCTGTTTAAAAAAAATAAAACAAACCAAACTAAACCAAACCAACAAAAAACAAACAAACAAGCAAACAAACAAAACCATTTCAAATCTCTAAAAAAAAAAAAAAAAAAAAAAAAAAAAAAGTTTGTGGGTTTTTTTTAAGGGATTTTAAAAGGAGTTTTTTGGTGGATTTTTGGAGTTTTTGCAGGGGGTTTGTGGTTTTTCGGGGAGTTTTAAAAGGTTTTCTGGGGAGAGTTTTAAGTGGGAATTTTGGGGCTTTTTGTGGTTCTTTTTAGGGGATTTTAAAGAGCTTTTGTGGTTTTTCTGGAGGGTCTTTAAGGTTGTTTTTGGGTATTTTTTTAGGGATTTTTAAAAGTGTTTTGGGAAATTTTTGTTTGTTTGTTTGTTTTTCTGGGACTTTTAGAGGATAATTTTTTATTTTTGACGCATGAGCAACACAACAGAGTGACGTATATTTTAGGAATAGAAACGAGGAGGAGCTTTCTAGAAGATTCTGTATTAATATGCATTAGTAACCAGTATATAAGTGAGATTTTAGCTTGGCTGATTTGGTTTGGTGTGAGGAATGGCCCTGCCCGTACCCCCGGTCAGGGATACCCCAGTCAGTTTGCTTATGCGTTATTTACCAAACCCTATTATACTTCAATTGCTGCTAAATTTTGTATTTACTTCAATTTGTATAACTCATATATTTTGATTGCATTAGTTTATATACAATTGCTATTATTAATAAATTACTGCTAAATTTAACTATGTTGTTTGATTAATTGGACAAAATCTATAACATCCAATATCCATTTATAAAAGTTGGATCTGCTGTGTCCCTGTGAACAGAGAGAAGCAAAAGCCTTCATTAATGCTGTGGAATGTCAAACATAAATTGAAGCCATGGACAGCTCTGAGGAACCACTTCTCAGGGGATTTTCACTTCTTGGACACCCCGAATTCTGAATGTCCTCCTGGTGCCCCAGGCCCTGGGTAAACAGGGCTCATCAGAGATGCAGGCAGAACACCAACATCCCTCCCCCTGACTGGCACCTCTGTTTGTCCAGCTTGATCCCAGTGGCTGCCTGGGGACAAACACCAGCTCCCCCACAGCCCTGGGCATGGGCACATCCTGCTCTGGGCCATTGCTGGCCTGGGCCCAGGGCCAGGGCATGGCAGAGACACTGAGTGGGGACAAGGGCCCTGGGGAGCTGTGGGCAAGTCCCAGAGAGGGACAGGGCTGGAATGGGAGCCTTGTTTGGGATGGGGTCCCTGGCACCCCCATGTGTGGCAGCTGTGCAGAGCAGGACCCAGGGGCTCTGGGCACAATGGCTGCAGGTGTAACAGGATGAGGCTCTGCCAGTGAATTATCAAAATATGAGTACTGGTCTAATACCGATACTCAGCTGTGACGGACAAAAGACTCTCTAACAGTTTAAAGTTAGAAAGTGCATGTTTATTCAGTGCTAGGCAGCAGCGTGAGGTAATCCTCTAATACACACTGCAAAATCACAGGTGATCACAAAGTCTATTTATTAGCAAAGGATTCAAACAAATACATATTCATAATAACAGCCCCTCCCATCTCCCGCTTCCTATGATAATTAGCTTGAATAGCTATTAAGAATGTGCGATTGACTTCTTAAATTAAGTCTGGGGTCATTTTCGTGGAGTGGGGTCTTAAAAGAAGGAAGTAAGGCGCGTCTTCCTCACTCTAAACTCTTGACCTTTTCTATCACTGACAATACAAATGATTTCTGGGGATAATCCAATTTACCAAAGAATGGGTTTCTAGTTGCATTGTCTATATTCTTTTGGTTCTGCTCCCTAGTTTCGTCTTTTCCCATTGTAAGGGCAGCTGAGCAAACATGAAATGACAGACAATTAATTATTTAAGTTTCAGAAAACTACTCCCTTCTAACTTTTTAATTGTTTTCAGCAAGGTCACTAAAATCCTAATTTTCTAAGATTAGTGTTTCACTTGGAGTGGTTCAGAAGAGAGGCAGGTGCAATTTTTCCCCCACAGACCAGGGCACTTCATGTAAAAAAAGTAAAGAAAGCAAGCCTTTTAAAATTGTATAAAAGAAAGGTAAATATGGATGTGGAAATAATACACACAATGAAATTAATATGTGAAAGACATTATATATAACAGTAAAAAAACCCAATGAAAATATGAAAATCAAGAGCCTATATGGGTGTCATGATCTGCTCAACCCCAGTGGGAGTCAGGATGGTTCACTAGACCGCAGAGTGCAAAAGACAAACAGCAAGGGACTCAAGTTTTATTCAGCAGCAAAACCAATGCACTTTATTGCGTGCCAATAGCTCAGTTTCGAGATAGAGGGGAGAGAAAGATAAAGGAAACAAAGTAAAAGGGGAGAGAGAGAGAGAAGGATGGGGAATAGCTACCAACAGATGGGACGATGTCCTGGTGGTCTTCAGCCAATAGATGCCTTCCATCCGTGGAGAGAAAGAGATCTCAAAAGTCTCTTCAGGAAAGTCACTTTTTTATAGTTGTTTTCCAAAGTGAGTGGCCTCTGGCCAAAAGGTGGGGAGATTTATAGACTATTGTATGTGGAGACTGTTGCTCCACCAAAGAGGTGCAGGAACAGGACACTACAGCCAGTACCCTGCTCGAGAGCAGCGTACCATGGCAGAGCAAGCACTAGCAAACACACCTACAATTAGTCCCTTGGTAAGCATCCACCTTGGCCAGCCAGAAACTCCTGTCTGGAGCGAGCGGTGTGGTCCCGGGGTCTCAGTCTCTGATCTTGGATGTCATGAGGCAGATCAGGGAAACCTGGGACCAACCCTTGCCCCACCCCATGGCTCACGATCATCATCAAGAGCACTCCTTTGTAGTGTTGTTGCAAAGTCTTCAGGACTCATCCGAGTTCATAGCATATCCTGGAAAACAGAGACACAAAGTTGGACAGAATAGAAAAGTAGGACAGAGATAAGGGAAAGGAAAAAGGAAAAAGAAAACAAAACAAATAATCATAGCCATTTCAATTCAAAATACGGCACAATTAAAAGAAGCCATTTTATTCAATATTTAAAAATGCAACACAACTGGAGTAAACAATTTTAATCAATATTCAAAATGTAACACAACTAAAATAAGACATTTTAATCAATATCACGTTTTATCTTATTTCAAATCATATAGCTTGCCTTGTGTCAATAACCTTAGGAATGTCAACAGTGACTGATTTGTGTATATCTAATACAGATGTCAGTAGTGTTAACCATTTCATCATTCTCCAATTCATGATGTAAAAGATTGCTGATAAAACAAAACCAATCAAAACCAAAATCAAGAGAACAATGATGGGATGATACAATTTGTTCAGGACACCTGTAGCAGTAGGTGACCACCCAAAAAGAGTATCCTACCACCTGTGTTCAGCATCTCTCTTTACTCTTTCCAGAGCACAGTGTATTTCTTTTATATTTTGATGAACCATAATTAAGGGGTTTTTTTGTCCGTTTTCTTAATCATTTCCAAAATTTCAATTAAATCTTGGTGAAGCAACAATTGCTTTATCAGAGTGAGGTTCATCCCAATGGGAGTAGGCAATAGATGGTGGATCAGTGTGTAATTGGACTGTAGAAGGTGATGAGAGGGGCTACAAAAGAAAAATCACATCCTGCAATTTTAGCAAAGTTACAGACAAAAATTGGAATGATTTTTAGTACTCATTACCAAATCTTCTATGAAAACACTATCACAAGCAGTTCTTAAGCATGCACACCCATTGCCCATATGCACCAGTACTGTTTCAGGAATCTCGTTTAGATGAATTTCAAAGTTACAAACATTTTGTTCTGTGTCTAAGCAAATATCTTGAGCTCTGATTGCATCACTTTCACAGATAAACCCTTGTTATTCCTGTACAATACAAGTTTCCAGATAACAGTTTGCCATTTCTCACCAATTTGACGGGCCCATTCTGTATTCTCAAAAGGATAGAGAATAGCTCCATCATGATTCAGCCCTGATGCAATGATAGGGAATATTGAATGCACTGAAGCATTACGTATCCTCAGTACAAAGGCTGTGGCTGTCTTTGTGCTGTGGTCATAGGTAAAATTTATCAAGTTCCACTAAGATTGGAATTATCTTTCAAAATCAGTGGCACTATCCCAAGATTATTCTTCGAACTTCAGTAGGAAAAGTGTCTTGTTCGCCTTCTCTTATAATTGAGGCAGCAACTGACAGCATCCACAATTGAGCCTGGATACAGCTGAGGGCTAAAGAGATGTTATTTTGTGTAGCACCGAGTGCATCAATTGTCAATTTGTGGTCATTCACATTTACTTTTCCCAATTTGGTAATATGTTTGATAACAACCACTGTGGGGTTGCTAAGGTTGTTAAGGATGACTGCAGTGGTTGTTGTAATTTGGTTAGATCTCCAGTTGTGGTAGCCAATTTATTCATTAGTACTTCTGAATCAATACTATTCAAAATTCCCAATCTTATTCCCACAATACCGGTTATGTCTCTTGTCGTACGTTTCTTAGAAGGATCCTGCTTCTGCAACCAGGTTGTCCAACCCTCAAAAGAGGTTTGCAGAAAAGGCCAACAAGCTGGCTGAACTTCTGAGACATTGCTTTGCATCAACAATTTAATTTGTTTAAGACACTATGCCAGGTTAAACAATGTTTGTTGTTGGCCAGTTTCCCTAATTACATATGGTCCAATTTAAAAAATTTTCGGGCTCAGCATAACTGGTGGCTGGGTGGTAGGTGTTACAACATTAACACTGAGTTCTCCCCAGTATTTTGTATTGTTTTTACCACACATGATTTTATGGGAAAATTGTGCAGCAGTTTAACCAACAATTCTGATTTTGGATTTCGCAAAATAGAGCATGGCTGTGAGGTTCTGTGCCATGACTGTATACAGGTTCCATGAGGGATCCAGCAATTAATCTATACGTTATTGTGACATCATCACCTCGTGTTACTGTGAAGGAAGGGAAAACATGTTTGTCATTCAACACTAGGGGGGGCTTACACCATGGCATATAGTAACCGCAGTCAGTGTGGGTTTTGCCACAGCAAAATGGGTAAGTTAGACCTTTCAGGCCTGACTTATCTGCTGGATCTTTTTGCCAATTACATGTTACATAAATTGATTTGGTTAAAGTAAGTTATACCAGCAGTCAGTAGGTTCGTCTCTGCAAAGCTTTGTAATCTCAACATTGTTGGTACTGAGGTCCAAGGTATAATTACCAATATTTTTCTGGAGACAACACAATATAAGGGGGGTTTGTTTGCTACACTGTCATAGGGCAGAGTTTTGCCATGATGTTGGAGTGCAAATTGTTTGTCACATCTGTTTCTAGCAAATTACAGTGATCGCAATGGTGGAAGCTTTCTCGTAAAGACATTTTTCCACTTTCCTGCATCCTACCTTAATTTATTTGCCAATTGTTCCAGTTAATACTCTAGCCCAGTCACTCTTGTCCTAACCAACCAGTCACTTGCACGGTACACCTCTGAGACATGCAGTACCACGGGCGCTAAGTCACTGGGTCGCTGTGATCTCTGGGGAGGGTCCTAGAGCACTGGTGTACCTGACGGTTGCTTCAGACCACAGCCATCAGCTGAGATTGGGCCATGGTGTTGTGGTAGGATGCAGAGAAGTACCAGTAGTGTTATCATGGTTTATCTGGTTGTCATGTCCCTCAGCATTCTTTCTATGAAAGGAAACACAACAGAGTCTGCCACCAATAGGCAGGAGATTAAAATTATCCCATTATCCACTATCCAACATGTGCTTATCTGAAATTCCTTTCCCAGAGCACTGGTGGCTACCCATGCATATTTATTCAAGGGTGTTTTCAGCACTAGTGGTACTTCCCTTACAGCAGGGAGATCCACTAGAACAGGTTGCCCAGGGTAGTGTGCCGGATTATTGGGATCATTTGGTCTCCATAGTGCAGGAATTATGCATGGGGCTTTTGGACAAAAGGCAGTTATTTTGGGATACCCGTTTACTCCCCATGTTTCATTTATACCTTTTATAGCTTTCCATAACTGCAGATCCCAGCCAGCCTCCTGTGGTTTAAGGAGTCGTTTAAGGAGACCATTGGTCCTTTCTACAATTCCGTTAGCTTGGGGGTAGTAATGGGTATGAAAAGTCCATTTTATTCCTTCATCCTTTGCCCAATCCTGTACTACTTTAGCAGTGAAGTGGGACCCATTATCAAATTGAATTTCCTGTGGTTTTGGGAAAGTCCCAAACCACTCTTGCAATGCTTTAACAGTATTATCTCCTGTAGCTCTTTTAAAAGCTTCATCTTGGACTAACCCAGATATAATCTGCACTCCCAGCAGCACAAAATGTTTCCCACCTGGCTTTCTAAAGGGACCGATATAATCTATCTGCCACGCATCCCATAAGCCTTTACCCTTTCTTAAATGCAGAGGATCATCTTCCAAAGGATGCCTTTCTAGCCGTTTGCAACACTGCTCACAGGCTGATATGCATGTTTTACACATTTCCCTAGTGACAGGCCAACCACAAGCGAGGGCTTCTTTGTACAAATCTTTTGCACATGTGTGCTGTCTTTTTACATGCAGCCATTCTAATAGGTGCTCCCAGTCCTCTGTAACTTATTCCTTCTTAAGGGGACTTAGTCTAGCTAATTCATCAACTGCATTATTCCACTCTGCAGCTGGATTACCATCTGTCTGGTGAGAAGCTACCCACCCCACAGTAACATTACCTCGACTTGCAATATTAGTATTCCCTGCCAGTTTTCCTTTTGTCATACTGAAATTCTGTTAACTTCCCAATCACTTTGTTGCCAAAAAGGAAGCCACTGTGTACATCCCTTAAACACAACATAGGAGTCAGTGTAAATGCAAACAAGAGAGGTATTCTGCGTCTCACGTTGGAAAACACTCCAAACAGCTATTAGCTCACCAACTTGAGCGCTGCCTTTTCCCTCAGTAATAATTTGTTCACTGGAGGAAGTGTGGAGGACTACTGCCCTGTATTTCCACAACTTACCCTCTCTCCTGGCAGAAGCATCAGTGAACCAAGAATTTGTTGATTGTTTGGGGGAGAAAGGAGGGGCAACTTTAATTACCGAGGCTGATTTGTCTTGCTTGCTAGCCAAGCTCTCAGTTTCTTGTATTGCCAAATATTTTACAGCTCCTTCTGTTATTGAGAAGATGTTACAGTAATGTTCAATCTGGGCATACCACTTCCTAACTGTGGCTCACTGAGCCACCCCATCAGGAGGGGGGGTTCCAGTAGTGACAATCTTAATAATTTTGAAAGGACCTCTCAATACAATAGGTTGTTTTTGTGCAATTTTTTCAACTTCTATGAGAGCTAAGTTAACCACAAACAGCCCCTTTTCTCAGGTAGTGTATCTTTTTCATCATCTTTAAAGCCACGGGAATAAAAACCAACAGGCCTTGTAGGGCCTTCTGGGCCCCATAGCCATATGTGTACTGACAACCCTGAGATGGCAAACTCCCATTCTACCTGGAGAGGATCTGTGGGGTGAAGAGGGCCCTGAGCCTGATGAGCTCCAGCTTCAACAGGCAATTCAATCAGCAATTGCAGTGCTTCCTCCTGTGAAGGAGTCCAATCCCATTTTACCCCTTTTCTCAGCAAATCATAAAATGGTCTAGCAATCATTGAAAAATCTGGAATGTGTTTTCTCCAGAACACTAATAATTCAAGAGCTTGTTGGAGATCTTTCCTGGATTCAGGCATTTTAATCTGATCT
The DNA here is from genome assembly GCF_903797595.1 of Erithacus rubecula. NCBI lineage: Eukaryota > Metazoa > Chordata > Aves > Passeriformes > Muscicapidae > Erithacus > Erithacus rubecula. The sequence continues at coordinate 10,089 of NW_027635432.1, read as the reverse complement.
AAAGAAGTTAGTGTATCAGGTGGAACACACGTCATACCTCCTTTCTACCAAATTCCCAAAAACCTCACTTCCTGAGAGGGTTTCTGAATTTTCTCTGAGGGGATTTATAAATCAAGGCTTTGTAAATAGGAGATTATTTTCTGTTGGGTGTCTCTCACTACTTCCATTTAATTTCCTCCCACAAGAATATTATCAATGTACTGATAAACAGCTACGTTGTCAGGTGTGGGTATCTTTCCTAGTTCTTGAGCTAAAGCGTGATGGGCCAAAGTGGGGGTGTGTTCATAACCTTGGGGAAGCCTAGTGAAGGTGTATTGCTGACCTTCCCAAATGAAAGCAAAACAGTCCCTATCTTCTACCTGTATTGTTATCTTGAAAAACCTATCTTTAACATCAATAGTTGCCATAATTGAGTGAGCCTTTTCTTGAATTGATGTTATTAATTCAGCTAAATTTGGGACTGCTGCTGTAAGAGGGTCTGTGTTGGCATTAAGCCTGTGAAAATCTACAGTTAGCCTCCATTTCCCACTGGGTTTCTGTGGTTTCAGGCCATACTGGAGAGTTGAAAGGAGAATAAGTGTTAATTACTACTCCTTGGTCTCCAAAGTCCTGTATAACTGGTTCAATCCCTTCTTTGGCACCAGAGGGAAGATGGTATTGTTTTACATTAGTGGCTCTGCAGTCCTTGGCTGTGACAGCTTCCCCCAGCTGATGTGTGCACCTGGGGGATGGTAAAGTTTAATGGTAACTGGTGCTTTTTCTTAATCACTGCAGGCAATCATTGGCAGTGATGGTTGGGTGTGTTGCTGAGCTTCTCCTTTTGTGATTCTTTGCTGCTTCAAACTACAGTAAATGACACTGATTCCTGAACTTCGAGTCTTGTCTCTGCTGCTGATCCTGCCCACTGGTAAAACAAAGTTGGTGTAGTCTGGCCAGATAACCACAAAATGTTACTTTTTAAATGTAAATGTAAGGAATCAGTCCTGCATGAAATTCCCAGATATAGGGAAGACCTTCCCTAGAATTTGCTGGCTCTGGAGTGGGCTGAGGTTGAAGCACCATAATATAACAAATAATTATACACATATATATATAATAATAAATTGTATACATATATTTATATGTATATTATAACATTGTAGAATAATGATCCAAATACTAATTAGTCAGCTTTGGCTGCTCAGGGATGTAACACTAAAGACCATATAGAAAATGACTAGCCAGAACCTGAACATCACTGACAAAATCTGTGAGATTGTATACAATGAATGAAAGAGGAGAGGATGAAATTGGCTGTTTTTATGACACAAGGATGTGAAATGCTTTGTCTGCTCTTGTGAAAAAGAAAGTGAGTAAGACTTCTGAGTTTTTCGTATACTAGACTACCCACAAGCTGCAGCATTGATTGAACAGGTGAAGAGGTTGTTAGAAGAGCAGTTGAAAAAGTGAGGAGATGGGAACCTGTCAGAATGAAAAACCCATCTCACAGAAGTGCTCCATACCCCTAACAACTGCCCCACTGGAGGAATGGAAACCCCCTGGATGTGCATGGTTGCACCCAATTTGCAAATACAACCATGGAGAGTGACATTTGGACTTGCTGCAAAATTATTCTGGGGGTGATTGCCCCAGATAGGGCCACCCCAGGGGCTGCAGGGCTGGACCTTTATGCATTAGAATTAATTATGATTAATCAGAAGCAAATGAGAGTTATCAATATCGGAATAGGAATTCAGATTCTCCAGGACACTTTGGTTTGATGACTGCTTATTAAAGCTTGGCCGTGAAAAGTGTCCATGTAATGGGAGGAGTAATTGGTGCAGATTATCAAAGAGCAATTAAAGTAATTCTGTTAAACAGTAGTGAACAACTGGATTACTCAACCCCATATTCAATTGTGGAAGGGTAGCACAATTATTGATATTCAGGTTTTTAAAACAACTGTGAAAAATGGACATCCACCTCAAATCATTGCTGTTCGTGGAGATAAAGGGTTTGGGTCCACCAGACCTATAATAACAGAGCCAGAGTGTGGGTGCAGTGGCCAAATGGCCCTCCTGAGCCAGCTGAAGGAAGAGCTCTGGGGAAAGACAGCACTGTTTGAGTCCTGAAACCTGGGCAGGAATGATGGGAATATGTCCCTGCAGCCAAGTGCTCTGTGCCAGAACAAGTGGATGTTACGAGAAGTTGTTTTACAGATTCTGCCTGACCAAATCTCCCTGTTTGCCCCAGCGGCCCCTTTGGAAAATGCTCTGATCCATGGAATGCTCCATGTGAAGGCTGATGTGACACTGAGGGATTTCCACACAAATTCCAACCAGGAACCTGGGTGCCCTCAAGGACTGGGAGCTGGCACCTCTCCAGCCGGAGGGGAAAGGACCCCAAGGAAGGGACCAAGCCTTGTCACCCACAGACAGTGCAGTAAAGCTGAACAGCAAAGGACCTTGGAGACATTATTCTGGAATTAAAAAGGTGCCAGCTCCATGGACAACAGAATTATTGCTCCTAACCCGAATGAGATTGAGGATAAAGAATGAATAACCTTGTTGCTAAAGTACTGCTTATGTCTGTAAATTGTATCTTGAGAGTCAGCCAGAATCTTTGTTTGCCAGAAACACCTCTAGAGTTTGACCAAGGAATTAGTCGTGAAATTCTTATGAAAATTTAAAGATCAAAGCAACCAAAACATTCAATGTAACTAATGGCTGGAAACGTTCTCAACTGATGTTGGGAGGAATGGGGTTTTGTTGGAGGGCCCACCCTGTGGGGTGGTCAGAACTCTGTCAGTGGGTTCTGACTCCTAACGGAGCCAGTGCAGGGACGGTTACAGGAAGCTGTGCTGTGGAACAAAGGAACACATTAGGAGTTTCATAGGATTCTCTAATATTTCCCTTCAGGAGAAACCAAACCCTGTTACAGTTAGAGGCCACAATGTGAAAGGATTTCTGTGCTTTACCATCACTTCCAATGTCAATAGAACTTGGGGTGCTGGAGCTGGTCAGGGTCAGTGTCACAGCACTCCCAGCTGCAGGGCTATAATGAAACTCCTCTGGCCCAAAGGCACTGGGGATACCACAGGAGCACAGGGAGGAGCCCTGGATCCATCAGCAGCCCCCAGTGGGAAATAGGAAATCAGACCTTTGGTGCTGGGAATGGGAGCTGCTGGGTGTGTGGAGACTGCCTATAAATGACTTCTTCAAGGGTGGTTTGGGTCCTGTTTCGAGCAATATTGATGCCTCCCTTGAGGGCACTTTGGCAACAGGCACTAGGAAGAGTTGGGGCCAAGAGAACATTTTCCACCCAAGGGGTGCCTTTGATTTCAGAAAGCCAATGATTCAGGCTCACCCTGTGCCCCATGTGCACTACCTCATCCTGTGGAGTTTACATTAATGAGCTTAATCGATTATTAGAAGAAGTAAAAAGTGATGCTATTAAAATATCCAATAGCACCTCCTCTGGACTCCAACAAACACAAATTGGAGCTCTACAGAACCACATGGCCTTGGATTCTCTGCTTGCTGGCCAGGGAGGAGCCTGTGCTGTTCTAGGGGAGGAATGTTGCAGGAATGTCTATCAGTGCTGTGTTTGAAGTCCAGTCAGGCATCACCTCGATAGAAAGAGCAGCAGAGGAGTGGCAGAAAGAAGAAAATTCTTCATGGTGGGATTGGCTTCCAAATTGGAGGCTGCTGTGAAATGAGTTTGTTGCAGTCACTGTAATCATTGCAGTGTGAGCACTTGGTGTGTTATGGTTCCATGTTAGAGCTGTTGTGACACTTTGTGCTGGGAAACGGAGTATTGAGACACAGTCTCAAGGAAAAGGGGGGATTTGATGAAGAGCATACAGAATAGCAACCAATCTGGCATGTTTTAAAAGGAATGCGAATTTAAAGGAATGCTAACAGCTCTGAGGAATGAACTTGAACAGCACTTAACTGAAGAACAAGTACAAGAACATATGCCTTTATGCCTAATACCTAAATGTAAGGTTCTATTATGGTAATAATTGCTATGAAGTTTGTAGTTCATCTCTAGGTCAAAGCACTGAGTGAAGTACTGAGGCCTGAACACCAGGCCCTGAGAGAGGTAGCCCTGAGCCAAAGCTGACCTCTAGATGAACCTTCCAACCAAATGTTATATTTGTATCAGCTCATTACTGAAGCTTTGTTAGCAATATGATCTCTGTATATGTGCATTGGTGAAACATGGATTTATCTTCCTGTATTTAGAAACCAGACAAGGCCACATCTGGCTTTGTTCGGGCGTGTATGGTCAAAGTCACCTCCCTTGGTTCCTCCGTGAGGCCTGGCCAGGCTTTGGGAGAAACCAAACTGAGAATGAAGCCAGGTGTTATAGATAATAAAGAGATTCAGCTGAATTGAGTATAATCAAAAATAAACGATAATTTATTTTGTGACCGGGATACGCTCCCTGACAGCCACAATCGTGAGGGACAATGCCGAGCCCGGGATCGGCGCTGGGTGAACACCCTCTGATCCCCCAGTGTTCACAAATCCACCTTGGTCAGTCCAGTTTTTATACAGTCTTTCCTAGCCTGGAGCAGAGGTCTTTGTCTCCTTTCCTCGTTCAGGATATTCACGTGTTTTTCTTTCACTGCATTGAGCTGGACAAAACCATATTCTGGGAGACGATGAATTCTGATGAAGGCTGGTTCTGGTTTATGGGAAGATGGTATTGAGATCTATCTTGCAGGTCTTGGTTTATGGGAAGCTGACATTCAGATGTTTTTTTCCTGATGGCTCTGATTATCTTAATCGTGGGTGCTTGCTGGTCTCTCATCATCTGGGTGTTCCCTGGACAGTTCCTGAAAGAGCCATCTCTGCTGTGGCCACGGCTATTTACTTGTTAATCTGGGTTGTCCTGCTTTTGTTGGATGTTACAATGCTGTGATGAAGCAATTTGTGTCCTTTTCGTCCATGGCCCTCTTTTTGGTTTCTGAGTTTTTATTATTTTATTCATACAAGCATTGCTTATTCCACATTATTTTACAACTTTACACAAATTACATTATATCATATGTTACACAGGTGTTCCCTCACTAGAAGTAATGTCAGCTTGTTTGTTTATCAGTGTAGAAGCTGGGCCCTCTCACAGCGAGGTTGGAGCCTCGTGGCCTGCAAAGGTGGGTGCACCTACAGGGACTCCCAGTGTCTGGGGTGGCTCTGCAGCCCTTGGCTGTGACAGCTTCCCCCAGCTGATGTGTGCACCTGGGGGATGGCAAAGCCTGAGGGTAACTGGTGCTGTCTCTTAATCACTGCAGGCAATCTTTGGTAGTGAGGATTGGGTGCATTGCTGAGCTTCTCCTTTTGTAATTCTTTGCACTTTTGCATTATATAAATTACTCTGTTCCTTAAGTCGGTGTCTGTGTCTTCGGTGCTGAACTTGTCTACTAGCAAAACAGGGCCTCATCCTAGGAAGACAAAAAATATCACTCTAAAATTCCCCCTTTCTCTTTGTTCCCCCACTTTATATACTGATCATGATGTCCTTTGGTCTGGAATATCCCCAGGGTCAGTTTTGGTCACCTGTCCTGGCTGTGTCCCCTCCCAGCCTCTGCTGCACCACCAGCCCTTCCCCAGCATGGCTGCATGAGGGGCAGGAAAGGCCTTGGCTCTGTGCGAGCTCAGCAAGAGCAAAACCATCTCTGTGTGCTCAGCCCTGTGCTCAGAAGCAGCCCAAACACAGCCCCAGAAGGAAATTCCCTCTGCCCCAGCCCAAACCATTGTTCTTAGCCATCCACCATGGCCTCGGCTCCACGGGTTCCTTTCCATGCCCCCAGCCCTGGCCATGGCCTTTGGGATGGTTGCCATGGCAGCCGACTCTGGCACAGGCTCAGTGCCTGTGTCCATGGGAGCCCTGCCCGGCCACGGGCCCTGAGTGCGAGTGACCGTGACAGTCCCCCACCACGGCAGGAAAAAGGTTGATAGCCACGGATCCGACCTCAGCAAAGTGTCTCCTGCAGGTTGTGGTGGCACTGGACAGTAGCAACGGGGCTTTTTGCTGTTTGCCATGGCAATCCTGGTTCCGGTGTAGCCCAGGGGTGGCTGCCATGGCCCTCGGCCCAGCAGTGTCTCAGTGCCAGTGTCGGTGCCATCAAGCCCTACCAGGGGTTTCCATGGCCATTGCCGGGACAGGAGACCCAGGTGTGGTGTTGCAGTGCCTGCCATGGAAACAGTGCCCAGCCCTGACCCTTTCTGTCTGGCTGACCCGGCCTTTGCTCCTGGCACTGGGGTTTGCTGCTGGTCCCGCGGTGCCTGAGCAGCCAGCGTGGCACAGGGCAGGTGCCACGGCACAGCCTTGGCAAGGGATCACCTCTGGCTCTGGGCCAGGTTATTGGAAAGCACCAGATAGCTTATTTTGGCTATGTGGAAAAAGAGCATATCCTGACCTCCTCTCCCAGTGGAAAGGGAATTATGGTACGGTACTCTGGGAATTATGCAGCTAGAATTTTTTCTTTTGCCAGGACCACATGGAGATCAATTGGGAATACCAGTTTATGAGGATCTAAAATGAAAGAAAAGGGATTTGATTGGAGGATTTTTAAAATGGGGAGATGCAGAATGGCCCTCTGAACCTATATTGGAAAAATACGACCCAGCTGCCTGGGCACAAGATGGGAGTTGGGGATATCGAACCCCAATTTACATGCTAAATCACATTATAAGACTCCAAGTGGTTTTAGAGATGATAACAAACAAAACTGATTGAGCAATGGAATTAGTAGCAAGTCAACAATGCCTAACAAGGGTTGCAGTATATCAGAATAGGCTGGCTTTAGACTATTTGTTAGCTGAAGAAGGAGGGGTCTGCAGGAAATTTAATACATCAGATTGTTCTTTAAAAATAGATGACAATGGGGATCCCATCCTACATATGATGTCAGAAAAATAACTCATGTACCGGTACAAAAATGTGAATCAATGCTAAAAACTAGCTGGTGGGATAACATATTGGGAATAGAGTGGTGGAATAAGCTAGGCTTCTTCCTTTTATCTGCTACAGCTGGTCTGATATTTCTTCCTTGTTTGATTACCTGTTTTGACTGAACACCAGTGTAGTCCAAGGCATGCAAGTGGTAACAAGGCCTATAAATCCAAAATTGACTATATCTGGAATGGCACAAAAGATCATGGTACTAAAGAAACAAAATAATATAGAAGACCTCTTAAAAGAAGGAAAAAATATTGAAGAAAAAAGTAGTGAATAATGGAGGCTAGAAAACAAGGATTATTGCTCAAGCCAAATGATTTATAAAAAGAAAGAGGGAGGATATTGTTATAAGTACATACTATATTATTGGCTTTTATAAATATTAAAATTAATTCTATATGTATAATGTTGGAAAACTTTGCTGTATGAATATAGTTCCTTTTAGTTCTGCTATTAACAAAACTTAGAAATAGCAGTGTGATAAATATATTTTTTCTTGGACTATAGCATAGTGATATAAAAAGCTTTTGTTATGTAACTAACTCAAAGTATGTTAAAAGATAATCAGGAAATCCTTAATGTTCTTGGATTATCCTACCCTGATGAAGATAGCAGTGACACAAAGACTCCCAGGGAAGAAATGTATTGATCATCCACAACAAGACAAAACCACAAAGAGAAATAAAGAATGTTGATTTACAGGATGGAAGGAATGGGCAGGCTGGGGGAGCTCAAAAGGAATGTTTTTGAATAATGCATGAGAGTCTATGAATATGCAACATGTTGATGCATTGAAAGAAGTGTTTTCTGAATTAGTGTGTACTCTTGGCTGAATGCCCAGAACCCAGCCTTATTAACCCTTTGCTTTATTGTCTTTGTCTCCTACTGTTTTGGGGGTTTTGTTTGTTTGTTTGTTTTAAATTAAGCCTTTTAAAATTTACCAGGAAAGTGAACCTCATTTTTCACAGTTATGCCTTGGGGAAGGGGAACCTCCTTGGTGACACCTTGGACTTTGTACACACTTGAGGAAGGTGTCTGTTTTCACTGGGGAAACTGGAGTTTAGATTGCTAAAATAAAAGAAGAAAGACCCCTCTTTGATTGTGTGCAGCCAGTTCTCCAAGAACTCAAGGCACAGCTTCTCTGACCTGACCAGACCTCCTTAGGAGAGACCATGGATCAGTATCAGTCACTGCAATCACCTCTGCTCTAAAGAGAGAAAGATATCCATTAAAATAGCAATGTGGATTTATTAGAAGCCCTTTGAAATATTTCTCCATAACTAACAAAAAAGAACTTCCTAATGAACTGCACCAGAGCAGAGGGAAATCAAGGCAGACCTATGTTGGTCAGGACTTGCTTGATCCCAGTGAGCCCTGTGGTGCATTTGGTGCTGAGCCCTGGAACCTCAGGGCCGGAGAGGAGATTGCACAAACCTTTCCAGGAGTCAAAATCAGAGGAAAACCCAAAGTGTCTCAAAGCATTAATGGGTCCCACTGAGGTCCATCCCCAGCACAGGCTCCTCATGGACTCCTTGGAGGAGAGAATTGGAGGCCAGGATTGCACAAAAACCTCTCAGACACTCAGTGTGGAAAGGAAATTCCAAAGTACCTTAAAAAACCCAAAGTACCTTGAGCCCCACTGAGTGTTGTTACTGACAAAGGCTCTCAAGGGACTAATTACAGCACATATCTCTCAGAGACTCCCAGGCAAAAACAAAACCCAAAGTCCTCTGAAAAACCTGCAGTCCCTGGGAGCATAAGGAGACCCCAGGGGCATTCCTGACCAAAGACTCATCCCAGCAGATCCCTGAGGCCACTGGGATGTGGAGGGGATGCTGAACGCAGGACAAGGGGTGACAGTGCCCAGCCTTGCTGGGGCTGTGCCAGGAGGCTCCAGTGCCTCAGGACAAGGTGTCTCCTCACAGCTCTTGGTGGCACAGACCCTGCTGTGCCCCAGGGCACCAGGACCTCCTTCTCCTTCTCCCCACTTGTCACCACTACCTCCAATTTCCTGCTCTGACTGCTGCGTGGGGACACTTTCTTACTTTTGTCCCTCAGTCAGACCCATTAGAGGTATCTGAGACTTTGACATTTCTGACTTTTTTTTATTATTTTGTCACTATAATTATGAATTGTATCCACTTTTTATGTAGAAGGAGAACATGGGCTTGTGTGAATGTGAACAGACTTGTTACTGCTTGCTAGGACTGTAACCTGAGAACACGTTTGAGCCTTGTCCAGACCTGGTGGAGGCTTGTAGCCACTGTTGCTTGAGTGCTAGCCAACATGTTTGGGTTTGCTCAGACTTGTACCCCAGCACAGTAGACATGTCACAGCCCAACCAGAAACTGCCTATAAAAAGTGCAGTGACTGGGTGTAGGATGGATGTGTTGGTGGAGCGTGGACTCCCCGCATCCCCAGCACTGCTTGCTCGTTCCTTATCAACGAATTAATAAATTCCCTTATTGATTGACCTACCTGATTGTGGTGAGTAATTTATAAGACTCCAGAACTGTAACTTTGGGTGGTCAGTCTCTCTCATGGGAGCCTCCTAAAGGGCCTTCAGCCACTCCCCAGCCCCGGGCAGCACCAGCATCCCCTTTGCAGGGCCCAGCAGGGCTCTCCTGAGCTGCCCTTGCCCACCTGCAGACAGACCCTGCCCCAGCAGGGCCCTGCAGACAGGCAGGTTTGTGTGGGACAGGTGAGGGCACAGAGGGTGGGATGGGCTCTGTGAGCCTGGCAGGGCTCTCAGGAGGGAAATGTCCAGGCCCAGGGAGATGCTCGGGGAAGGAGAGGGGGCTGGACAGAGCAATGCTGGGGGCAGGAGGGCACTGTTGGTGTGTGGGAGGTGCCATGCACAGCTGGGAACAGGAACACTGCCCTGAGTGCCCGGCTGTCTCTGCCCTGCCCTCCCAGGCACAGCACCACAACATCTTCTCTTGTTCCTGCACTCCTCTGGTACTGTCATTGTTATCTGCTGCTCTCAGGAAGGCTCTGGGATTGCAGCACTGAGTCAGGCACTGCCCTTGGGATTCCTGCAGGCAGGGGTGTCCATGGGAATGGGGTGTCAAGCTTCCCTGTGACCTGTGGGGCTGAGGGCAAAGCAGGCCCAGGGGATAAGGGGGAATGAGCTGAGCCCCC
>NW_027635433.1:0-35630 GCF_903797595.1 Erithacus rubecula | reverse complement strand
TGGTCCCAGTTTGTACAATCCCAGTCCATATGGTCCCAGTTTGTACAATCCATCTGTGTGTTCCCAGTTTGTACAATCCCAGTCCATATGGTCCCAGTTTGTACAATCCCAGTCTGTGTGTTCCAATTTGTACCATCCCAGTCCATATGGTCCCCAGTTTTGTACAATCCGGTCTGGAAGGCCCTGATCCATCTGGTCCAGTCTTTGCAGTCCCAGTCAGGAGGATCCCAGCCCATTGATCCCAGCCCCATGCTCCCAGTCCTGGATGGTCCTGCATGGATCACACTGCCAGGGGCTGGAATTCCACTTCCCAGCCAGGAAAAGTTGTTCCTGCGTGTACTGGTTTTGGTTTCGCCAATCTGAGATTCCCAACCAAGGCACCTATTATATCATGACTTTAGCACCCCAATCTTGTTCCCAATCCCCTATCTCGTTCCGGTTCCCCTTCCCAAACTTGTTCCCATTCCCAATCTGTTCCCAATCCCTAACTCATTCCCTGCTCCTGATCCCATTCTCAATTCTTCTTACTGTTTCCATTCCCAGTCCTGTTCCTGATCCCAATCCCGTTCCTATTCCCATTCCAATCCCCGATCCCATTACTGGTCCTGATCCCTATCTCATTCCCATTCCAATCTTCATCCATTCCTGTTCCCATTCTCAATGCCAATCCCGTTCCCATTCCAATGTCTGTTCCCGTGGTCCCATTCCCATTCCCATTCCCATTCCCATTCCCAGTTCCCATTCCCAATCGGATTTCCAGTTCTGATCCCTATCTCATTTGCAATCTCGAGTCCCTTTATCATACTGATGGTCCATTCCTATTCCCAAACTGGATTGCATTCCCAATTGCTATTTCATTCCCATTCCTAATCCCGTGTTCCCGATCCTGGTCCTGTTCCTATTCCAATCCTGATCCTGTTCCCAATCCCGTTCCCATTCCCACGTCTCGCTGCTGGTTTCCAGGGAATCATTTTGATCTCACACCTTCACCCCAAATTGAGGGGGTCAAAACCCCCAATCCCCAAACATTGGGGTTTGAGTAGTTGGGGTGTCCAACACCTCTGATCCTAAAATTTGGGATTCAGCTCCCCTGATCGCCAAATTCTGAGGTCAAAAACCCCCCAAACCCAAACCCTGGAGTGTCAAATCCCCCCCAGATGACAAATTTTAGGATCATCTCAGGCCCCAACTGCTAACTCTGGGGTTAAATCCTCCTAACCCTCAAAATTTGGTGTCAAACCTCCCCAAACCCCAAATCCTGAGGTGTAAAACACCCTTGACCCCAAGTTTTAGGATCAAACCCCCCCAGACCCCAAACTTTGGGATTAAACTCCCCCAATTCCCAACCTCTGGGGTTTGAAATATTTGGGGTGTCCAACCCCTCTGATCCCAAAATTTGGGTTAAATGCCCCTGATCCCCAAATTCTGGGGTCAAACCCTCTGATCCCAAACCCTGGGCTGTCAACCCCCCCCCAAACTTTAGGATCAAACCTCTCCCTTCCCCAAACTTTGGGGTCAAACCCACCAGACTCCAAACTCCCCCCCAAATCACTCCAGCCTTGGGGGGCACAGCTGGGTTCATTTAGGGTTGAGTTAAGGTTGATTTGGGATTCATTTGGGGTGGGGGCAGCTCCTGGTGCAATGTCTGCAGAGACCCTGGGTACAATGCTGGGAAAAACCCCAAAAACCCCAGTGGAACCCCAAAAACACCTGGGGAAACCTAAAAAGGGGATTTGGGGTGGCAAAAGGAGATTTTGGGATGGAAAAGAAGATTTGGAGGGAGGAAAGGGGGATTTGGGGTGGGGATTGAGGATTTTGGGTGGGAAAAAGGATTTGAGGTAGACAGGAAAGTACCTTGGGTGGAAGAAGGGGATTTGGGGTGGGAAAAGGAGATTTTGAGGTGGGAAAAGGGATTTGGGATGCACAAAAGATTTGGGCTGTGAAAAGGCAAATTTGGGGTCTTAAAAGGACATTTGGGGTATACAAAGAAGAATTTTGGGGCTACAAAAGGGGGATTTGGGATAAAAAAAGAGTTTTGGATAAAAAAGGAAGATCTAGAATAAAAAAAGGAAGATTGGGATAAAAAAGGGAGGATTTGGGGAAAAAAATGGAGGATTTGGGCTGAGCTGAACTTACCTAGGGGAGTGGGGTCAGGTGGAAGCTTTGGGACAGGGTCAGGACCATTTTTGGGGAAGTTTTGGGGGATTTTGGAGTATTTATATGGGATTTGGGGTCAGTTCAATGGGATTTGGCTCATCTCAGGCCCTGAGGTTCAAGGGCTCAGCACCAAATGCACCACGGGGCTCACTGGGATCAAGTCAGTCCTGACAAACCATGGCTCTGCCTTTCTTTCCCTCTGGTCCAGTGCAGTTGATGAGGAAAGTTTTTTTTCTAGAGTTATGGAGAAATATTTCAAAGAGCTTCTTAGAAATAAGTTCCTATTTTAAAGAGTGTCTTTTATTACTGTTTCTCTTCAGAGCAGAGTTGATTGCAGCGTTCTGTGATTGGTATTGATCCAGGGTCTCTCTTCAGGAGATCTGGCCTGCTCAGAGAAGCTCTACCTTGAGGTCTGATCCAGTGTGGACAACCTTGCTCCACATTGCCCAACCCCATCCTGTCTGTCCTCAATCACCTGGGATCTGCTTTGCTTGGAGATCTGGCAGCATTCAGGGAGACAGGGGTTTTCTTCCTTTTCTCTTTTTGAAGCAATCTAAAACTCCTGAGTTTCCCCATTACAAACAGACACCCTTCTTAAGTGTGTGCCAAGGAGGTTTCTCTTTCCAAGGCAGAGCCATGCAAGATCTGTTTTAGGCCTTTGGACTCCTTGGTTCCACAAGGCCCTGTTGTGTCACCATGGACTCTGGGTTCTGTGAGGCTCTGCAGTGTCACAATGGATGTTTGGTTCCATTGAGCCCCACAGTATCACAGTGCTCTTCTTTTTCCTGTGGCAAGCAGCAGCAAACCCCACTGGCAGAGCCACATGCCTGGGAAGAAGGAGGATGGGGGACATTTGGAGTGATGGTTTTTGTCTTCCTACGTCACAGTGCTGTGGGGTGGGGCCCTGCTGTCCTGGAGATGGCTGAACAGCGGCCTGCCCATGGAAGGGGGAAGAGACAACAACCTCTGTCCATGGAACTACAACAGCAGAGAGGTCAGGCCAAAGGCTGGCTTTAAAAGTCTGTTACCAGCAGAGGAAACATCAATGTGAGAGGAAAGATGTGTGCTAATGTCTTTACAAATCACTTCATGGGTGAAGGGATGGCTGTTAGGGTCTTTGAAATGGGTTGTAAAGTTTCTACTGGCTTTGGGCAGCAGGTTTGTTACTGGGCCCACACAGCTTGGCTCCTGAACCAGACAAGAGTCTGCACAAGGCTGAACTTCTGAACTTCGGGGGAAATGCCAGATTCAAGGGGGAATATGGGGTACATGGGTTGGGAAGGCTGCATCTTCCGAGTACCTTGGCCAACGGGGAAGGGAAGAGGGCAAAGTGTGGCCGGGAGTTAAGGATAAAAGGAGGTTGCACTCTCTGAATCCTTGAGAGAGAAAAATCTGTGGGTGTGTGTCCTGTAATGATGCCACCTCCTAGGACAGTGGCTGCCTTTGGTGCACCAAATGTTTCCTCTCAACTGACATCAGGAAACTGGGATGGTGAGTTTTGTTTCCCATGGAAAAGAGCCAACGTTGATATCCAGGGGCCTCTAACTGGGACTGGGCTTCCACCTGCTAAAATTTCATAGGGTGCAGGATTTCTCCCAGACCAAAGCTGCCACCACTGAGAAGCCTGGGTGCTGTTGGAGTGCCAAATGCCTCCTCCTAACTGACATCTGGAAACGGGGATGCTGATTTTGTTTCCTGTGGATAAGATCAACCGTTCATGTGCAGAGAACACAGGCCAGCCCTGCGCTCCCCAGGCAGGGAAAGCCCCGGGATGCCCCAGAGGATGGAGCACGGCCGCTGCGGGGTGTCTGCCCGGCCCCTCTGCCGTCCTGTCCCTGGCCACGTCCACAGTGGGTGCCATGGGGCCAAGCTGGCAGCAGCCATCAGCATTGAGGCAAGACCTTGAAGTTCACAGTGTTGTGGAACTGAAGCTTCAGCACAGAGACCTTTCCAACCTGATCTGCCCTGGTTCCTCTGAGTCTCTGCACAGAACACGGCGCGGAACAAAATGGCAGGAGGGGCCTGTGTGTCCCAGGGCTCTGGATTTGCACTGCTTGAGCTCCACAGAGATACAGGCAAAGTGAAGAAGCCAAACTTTATTGATGGGTAGCACAGCAAAGGGATGAGCTAAGGGGAACAAAAGGGATGGGCACAGTCTGAGGACTGATGGGAGGGAGCAGGACTGCTGGGAAAGGATTGAGAGTGGCCTGGCAAGCTCTTTCTCCAGCTCCCTCTTTGCTCTTGGTGGAGGTAGAACATTCCACAGGAAAGCAACTGGTGCCACAAGGAGTGGGCAGCATCAGACAGCTCTGGGGTGAACCCTCAGGGTATCCTGAGGGAACACCATTGGCCTTGACCTTTAGGCACCTGCAAAAGCTCCACATTGGCTGCCTCAGCTTCCAGGACCTCTCTTGGCCACATCCTGATGTGTGTGCAGGACAACTGCGAGGCACTGCTGGGACCCCGCGGGACAGGGGCAGCTGTCTCGTGTGCACGTAGCACCCCGTCACGGAGCTGGGCTCATCCCAAAACCACATCAACCATCTGGTGTCAGCAGAGAGGAGCAAGGAGCACTGGGCTGGCTCCTCACAGGGTGTCTCAGCTGGGCTTGCTCCACAACACGCCCCCGTTTGAAGGGCTGCTAATGCCCAGCTGCCAGAAATGCCGTCCTTGTTCTCTCCAAGGCGCACAGGAAGAGCCAATGAGCAGGATGCCTTGGGAGGCAAATCCTCCAAGCCTTTGCTGAGGCCAGGGACACAGCAAGATCAGCCAAGACTCTCCACGTTGCTGGCCCACACAGCCCAGCTCGGTGCTGGCCCTGGCCCACAGCAGCTTCCACCAAGCGAGAGGCAAATGCAAATGGCCAAGGGTTGAAAAGTTAACATATTGAAATATCCATTTATAACACTCATGAGAACTCCCAAAAAAACCCCAAATTGCTCTTGAATATCCTCCAAAAGTTATCTATATTTGCTCCTGGCAGGCATGAGTTGTTGAATCAGGCCCTTTGGAGAGCAGGGCACAGCAAAAGAGCTAAAAGCAAAATTGGGGATTTGGAGCCTAATTTTTACAATAATTTGGAATTCTGGGGTCCTCTGGCACAAATAATAGCATCAATTCTTTCCCCAGGTGTTGCTGCTGCTCAGGCATTGACTACGCTTGAGAAGCTGAGATGCTGGGTGAATGAACAGCTGAATATCACTTCCACTGTTTGAAACAAATGCTTACAGATGTAAATAGTATTAGACACTCCACACTGCAGAATAGAGCTGCTATAGATTTTTTGCTATCAGCACATGGGCACGAGTGTGAGGATTTTAATTGGATGTGTTGTATGTATCTTTCTGACCATTCTGCATCCATTCATGAGAAGATCAAACAACTGCAAGATAATATGAGGAAGTTAACTGTGGACGATTGGGGTTTGGATGAATGGTTAGAAGGATGGGGAATACCTGGGTGGTTGAAAGATATAAACAAAGGGGTTTGGATATTTTTGTTCGTTATTATCACATTGTTTTTTTCTATAACTAAAGTCAGTGATTCACTTGATAAGATAGAATATGATATGATATGATATGATATGATATGATATGATATGATAAAGAATATAATAAAATATAAGATAGTATATGGATAAGATAGTATAAGAATACAGTAATATAGGATAAGGTAAGACAAGATAAGATAAGACAAGGATAAGATAGCAAAGATGATTTGGCTGGTACAAAAAAAGAAGGGGAATTGTAGTAATGCTGAACAAGGCTGAGATGCTGGTGGACATGTCTGTACAAATCTGGGCCTTGTGTGGTGTGCACCAGCCAAAAACCATATTTTGTTGCTATGATTTGCTGTTCAGTTCTTTCTGCATATTTTGCTGTTTGTTCACATGCTTCTTTCACATGCCAGCTGTTTTTGTGCATTTCTTAGTTTAGACCAGCGTTTATAACAGGTGCACAGCATGAGAAAGTTTTAGGAGTTGTTTGGTAACTTGTTTGAAACCCCCCACAAGGCCGCTGGAACATAAACTATGCTAAATGGGGAGAGAAGAAGTTGACAACACAGAACACCAAGATTAGAAGATCCCAGATAACAGGAGGTGGTGAAACTGCATGTGACCACCAATTACTGACTCTGGGGGGTTTGAATGGGTGGATCAACACCCTAAAATTACCAATTGTAGAGCGTGTCCCCACATGGGTGATGGTTCTAAAAATGGATATTTAAGGTGAATTATAAGCAATAAATCAGCTTCTGCAAAATCATATTGATCTGCTGTGCAAAAGTCCAGTTTGATCCTGCAGGGGCTGTGCTCTATAGGGCAGGACCCCATCCCCTATAGGACACAGCCCCCATCCCCTATAGGGCAGGACCTCATTCCCTATAGGGCAGAACCCCATCCCCTATAGGCCACAGACCCATTCCCTATAGGGCACAACCCCCATCCTCTGTAGGGCAGACCCCCATCCCCTATAGGGCAGAACATCCATCCCATAAAGAGCACAGTCTCATCCCCTATAGGGCAGGACCTCCATCCCCTATAGGGCAGGACCCCCATCCCCTATAGGGCACAGCCTCATCCCCTACAGGGCACAGCCTCATCCCCTATAGGACAGGACCTCATTCCCTATAGGGCAGAACCCCATCCTCTATAGGGCACAGCCCCATGTGTTCGGAAGGATGAGGAGTTGACAGGAAGGTCTCACACGTGTGTGTATAACTGAAAGATTTTTGAATGTAGAATCTGAAGAAGGAAGAGAGATGAGAGCAAGTTTTGATGTAGAAGAAAAGTATTGCTGAGCCAGTCTTACTGGGTAACTAAGAAGGCAAAGGGCAGTGAATTGGAAGGGGCTTTTATGACTCTGAGCAAAGGATAAATCCACCTCAAACAAAAGATACTTTTACTAAGGAAAAGAATTTTCACAGGCAAACAAAAATACCATGTTGCAAGTAGAGAAAAGATCACAGGATTTTCCCCAGCAAGATAACTAAAAAACAACTTCTAGCCTAAAGTGAAACACACTAACCTTTTGTGACTGGAAAATAGTCACAAGAATATTGCAATGTCAGTAGGTATGATAGGCTACAGGTGATAGTAAAGGGATTGATTGGTTGTCATGTCTTAGGATGCTCTGTAATGAAAATTATTGAATGCATTGTAACCAGAACTAGAGGAAGCTTTCAGAGGAACCCACAGATGTGGCTGTCAGGCTGTGGGCTGGGCTCTTGTCACCCATGGCCCATGAATTGCTGCATCACATGGATAAAATAAAGAGCATTTTAAATGATAAATAAATTACTGCATCATTTGGATATAATAAGCAGCATTTTAAAGAGTTCGCCTGGAGTTCCACATCCCTCATTTCAGGCTCTTACAATCAGAGAGTCTTACATGCAGCAGCTTAATGGAGTGTTTTGCTAAATTAATTTATTTTCATTTATTGCCAATTCATGCCAATTTTATTTCTTTTGGATAATACAATCTCTGATGACTAAAAATAAGCGCTGGTTCTGAAGGCGAACAAAATGAGAACACTGTGTCAAAATCTAGAGGCTCAGTTCTAAAAACTCAGCAAGAAAAAAACACCTTGGGGTTGTTAGTATTGACATTTACATTTGTTTACGAAGACCGGAAAATGCCAAAGTATTTTTTACACTGCTCTATGTAGGGATTTTGCAGGTATTATATCTTAGTAAATGATTTACTGAATCCTACACAGAAATTGCAGGAAACAGAGTTCTATCTGCTCTTAAGATTCGATTGCAGGAATTGATAGGAAGTTGAAAGAAAGCTGTGAGTCAGCTGTGAAAAGTGGTGTGGAAGCAAAGGTCTTTTACATCAGCAATCCCATAACACCAAGGGCTCTGCACTGTTTTAGTTAGACTGTGCAGATGTCAGAATATATGATTCTAATACAATTTAGCATGGCCAAAACTGAGGTGAGTCACACTGACATCCAGTCTGGTTTACTCACACTCCAATTTTAAGTTCTGTCATGGCTGTCAAAAGCTTACCATTGCATTAAAGGATGCAGGTTCTTCTGCTGCATGCATTAAGGAGATGAAGAAAACAGAAACTTAAATTCGAGCAATTGCTCTGTTGTCACTAAGAACAAAATGGATATAAGTAATAAAAACCTCTAAGATGTATGCTAGAGAAAATTCTTCCTGGTCAGACACACTTAGTGAACATGGCTGTGTCCTGGTCAGTGTAAATACAGCCAATCATCCATTTGGGCATGTCCTTAAAAACTGCACATGGACTGCACAGTCCTGTTAGGATACCTGCATTTGTACTGCAGTGGGAAATACAAGACCGGGTGCTGGGCAGGGGGAAACTTGTTGCTTCCTCTGAGTGCAGTAAGGAGAGTTTTAGGGAAACTGCCATCAGCAGAAAGATGAAAGATAATTCCTTAGAATTTGATAATTATCTTGTTTTGAAATATAATTCTTTTGTTTCCTGCATTTACAGTGCCTTTTGATCTTTTGGGAAACAGAAGTTGCCGATCTTACTTTCATCAAGGTTAACTTTTCAGAGTGGTCCACACAGTTCATGGTATTCACAGCAGTGTCTGGTCAGTCACATGCTGCTGAAGCTCTTCTGAAGATCACTTTTAATAGATAATTAGTATTTCAAAGACCACTGGTGTGCAATGACTAGAGTACAATGACTGGAATGTGAGAGCAGTGAATTAACTTGCAGTGCTGCTGTGTTCTGCACAGCCTGGCAGCTAAAGCAGCAGTCCCTTTATCTGATATGCTCTGCCCTTCTGACCTGTCTCATAGCAGCAAAGCACAGATTTTACTGCTGCCTGTCTGTCATTAAAGTGTGTCTGAAGGTGTTTTGCAGTTAGGGAGTGCATTAAAAATGCCACTTCAGTCAGTGCTGAGCTTCAGTGACAAAAATGCCTAAAGCTGCTGTTGCTTTGCACGTGCAGAACCAAAGTCCTGCCAAAACACAGCAGTGGTGATTTGCTGATGCTGTGTCTGGCTCTGTTGCCGTGGAAGGGTTATGGAGCAGTGAAAAAACAGCAACAAGACACTCTCTTGCTTGGCGCAGAAAAGAGAAAGAAGGAGCAATTAATTGAAAGAAAACATTGCCTTAAATAAGACAGTTTGTGGAAAACAAAATACAAACAGATCATTGGTCAGAGAAGGAGACACATTTCCTCCCTGACTTCATCATGGACCTTGCAGGTGTTTATCTCTGTTATGATTCCTTGTTTAATGTTTACAATAGAGAAAAAGTCTCCAGCTTGGAAAAAATCCTGGCTGGAGCTGGGAAAGTTTCATGTCCTCAGAAAAATACACAGAACTTGAGAAAAAAGGCCGAGCTAAAATTTGCCTAGGCCTTCAGCAGTCTCCACAATTCCCCCTTTCAGTTTTTAAACAAAACAAAAGAGAAGTGTTTGTAATCCTCCAGAGGGCCCTTTGTCAAAGCAGAACAAACACCACTCCTCAGGAGATTTGTGGATACCTGAAGTGCCTAGGGAACTCTTCATACCTGGTGCTTTTAACAAACTCAATTCTAAAACTTAATTCTAATTACAATAACAAAACCCATCACCATTCACCAAAATTATCAAACAGTGAAAAAATCCACCACTAAGTAATTATTCTAATACAACAATGAAAACTATATCAACAGTTCCAACATGAACAGATGAATGTCCATTCTCTGCTTGAAGAGGGATCATCTGGTCAGTGTTTTCTCTGGTTGGTGTTTGGTGAGCTGGTCAGCATGTGAAAGCTGAGCTGTGATCACACTCTGCCCCTGGTGCAGGTCAGGGCAGACACCTTGATGGTCAGTAGCAAAGACCCAGGCATGTCTCATCTGAAGCCTGAAATGAGGCAAAGGTGATTCACAATAACTGGATTGGTTAGATCTTTTCTTTCTCTTTTTCCAATCTCGCTGTCCTAAAATAGGAACAGCATCATCTGTTATGATTCTTTCTCTTGTGTTTACAATAAAGAAGAAATCTCTAGCCTGGGAAAAATCCTGGCTAGAGGCTGAGAAAATTTCATGGCCAGAGAAAAAATACTTAGAACTTGAAAAAAATGCCTAGCTAAAATGTGCCTGGGCCTCCAGCAGTGTCCACAACCGGGACTGGCACCGGCTGTGGGGATTGGTTGTGGCTTTAGATATTCCCAGAGCAGAGCAGCTGCTGGCTGCTGTAAAGTTGTTTCTTGTGAAGGCACGTCAGGCTCCAAAGGCAAAGAGCCCAAGGCTCTCCAGTCCCTGTTCAATCTCTCTGCCATAAAGTCCCGATGGAAGCAGGAGCAGCTCTCTGCTGCAAGAGGTGGAAGCTGCGGCTGGTGCAGAGTCTCCAGAGGCAGATGCTCCCTGGCCTTTCTTCTTCTGTTCTTTTCTTCTTCATCATCCTCTTCCTCTTCTTTTTCTCTCGCGTGCTGGTAGTGGTGATGAGGATGGTGGTGGAGAAAGAGAGAGCGATGACAGAGGAGCGAGAGAGAGCGCTGGCTCCAATACAGAGATTTTTATTGACAAATTACCCAATGAGCCAAAAGCAAGAACCCCTGGGGCAGTTGGTTCCAGGTGTACTGCACGTCCCTCCAGGTGAAAGCAAACTGAGGCCTGCACTCTGCTGCCAAAGGAATGGAGAAAAATGCATTGGCAATGTCAATGGTGCCACTTTGCTGCCTTGGGCTCCAGCTCCTCCTGGAGATCCAGCATGTCCGGCACGGCAGCGCTCAGCACTGGAGAATCAATGACGGGGAGAGAGAGGGGGTCTACTGACTGCTGATCAGAATCCAAATTTACTCTCAGCTACATGTGCTTATATACCATTTTTTGGAAAGCTGGTAATTTTTTTCCCACATTGTTTGGGGTAAACATCACACAAACAAGTGTACACATTTTACATCATTTCTATTTGATTCATTCTTCTTTCCTGTCACCAGTCTTGATGCAATGTTCATGGAGTCTTCAAAGCTCTGTTTGCTCTTGCCAAGGCATCTTGGCTTTGAAGCTGCTTATGCTCATGAAATCCACAGTACTCTGTCTGAGCTCCCACAGTGGAGTCACTTCATTCAAGGCACAATAGCCTAGATTTCAGCCTAATTTCAGCCTAGTTTCAGCCATTCCCCATAACATTTCAGTGTTGGACAGTGTTGCAGTGCCCAGAGTCCTGCCAGGCCCGGTGCCCCAGGACAGACACCCCAAGCCCCCCCTGCCAGGCCTGGCTTTGCAGGCCGGGCTGTGCGGGGCCAGAGCAATTGGCCGATGGACGCGGCCAGGGAGTTGTGCTCAGCGGCTCCATGGCCGGCTGCAGGCCGGGGATGAGGGGTGTCCCTCAGGGAGGCTCTGCCTGGGCCCCATGGCTCTGTGCCCAGATGTTCTGCCCGAGGTCTTTCTGGCTGCCACTTGCCCAGCTGGATTGCATGGAGGGTCTCTTGTAATTCCCACCGGACACCTCCAGGTCAATGTAGTCTTCCTCCTCAGAAAGTTTTTGGTCCATGGACTCTTCCCAGTCTGATGGTTCTTGGTAACTGTCAGCATCTCTATGGGATAGCTCATGTTCACTGCATTCTTCCCAGTCAAAAAAACTGTGGGAGCCACCGACTTGTCCATGGGCAAGGCCTTGTTCTGAGCATTCTTCCCAGTCTGACACTTCTTGGTAGCTGTCAACATCTCCGTGGGACAGCTCGTGCTCGCTGTATTCTTCCCAATCAGACAGACTGTGGGAGCTACCAGCTTGTCGTTGGGTAAGGTCTTGCTCTGAGCATTCTTCCCAGTCTGACACTTCTTGGTAGTTATCAACATCGGTTTGGGACAGCTCTTCCTCGCTGCATCCATCCCAGTCAGAGAGCAAATGATAGCTGCAGACATCTTCTAAGGAGAGCTCCTGCTCAATGCAGAATTCCCCTTGGGATTTTTCATGGTAGCTGCTGCTTTCTTCTGGGAACAGTTCCTGCCCAATGCAGACTTCCCCTTCGGACTCTTTCTGGTAGCTGCTGCTTTCTTTTAGTGATAGGTGCTGCCCAATGGAGGCGTCCTCTTGGGATTCCTCATGGTCACTGCTTGTTTCTTTTGGAGAAAGTTCCTGTACAGTGCAGGCTTCCCCTGGGATTTCTTCATGGTCACTGCCAGAAACTTCTTTTGACAGCTCCTGCACAATGCAGGTTTCGTCTTGGGATTCCTCATGGTCGTTGCTGATTTCTGCAGGGGAGAGCTCCTGCTCAATGCAGGCTTCCCCTTGGGTCTCTTCAGTGTAGCTGCTGGTTTCTGCAGGGTACAGCCCTCGGTCAATGCAGGCTTCCTCTTGTGTGTCTTCCTCGTAGCTGCTTGTTTCTTCTGAGTACAGCTCCTGCTCAATGCAGGCTTCCCCTTGGATCTCGTCAGTGTAGCTGCTGGTTTCTTCAGGGGAGAACTCCCGTCCAATGCAGGCTTCCCCTTGGTATATCTGTTGGTCACTGCCGGTTTCTTCTTTTGATATCTCCTACTCAATGCACGCTCCTTCTTGGGATTCTTCACGGTCGCTGCTGGTTTCTTCTTCTGACAGCTCTGTCAGAGTCTGTCTGAGCCTCTCATCTGTTTCTGCCCAACGACCCTCGCCTGAGGCCTGTGCTGGCCAGGGATGGGAGGAACGCCAAGTGACTGTTCCGCAGGTGATGCCTTCCAGGACTGGTTTCTCATGACAACTAGTCACGGGCCGCTGACTCAACAAAGCTCCCACAGATGGAAGAACAATGGACTGGTCAGTATGGGCTACCCTACGTGTGTTCATAACAACAAAGATGGTTTCGTGTGCCTTGAAGCATCCTGTTTCCACCTGTTCCTCAGTGTAATGAGCTTCACATACAATAGTCCATAAATCTTCCCACCTTTTGGCCAGAAGCCACTCGCTTTGGGAAAGGACTATAAAAGTGACTTTCTCAGAGGAGACCCCCGAGATCTCCCCAGACAGCAACAGACATCTACTGGCTGCTCCACGAGGATTCGTCTGCCCGTCTTGGTAGCTATAATCCCGACACCTCTTTCTCTCTCTCTCTCTCTCTCTCTCTCTCTCTGTCCCACTATGGCATTTTGGTTGGCACTAAATAAAGTGCATTTCTGTAGAAGTAAACTGATTTTGTCCCCTGCTGTGTCTTTTGCGCTCTGCAATCCATAAAAGAACCAGTCACGACTCCCGCTCGGGTTGGGCAGATCGTGACACATGGCCAGGCCAGGTCCCGCTGCAGGAAAAGTGCCAGGCAGCCCCAGCACAGGGAAGAACACAAATACAGAGTGCCAGGGTGGGACCTGTGCCAGGGAGATCCTGAGACAGCAAAGGCACCTTGGCAGCAGCAGCTCCCTGCAGGGCATGGCCAGAAGCCTCCCCTGGCAAGCTGGCCTGGTGGCCACCAGTGCAGAGCTGCTGCCTCAGAGGCATTTCTGGCTGGGCTCTGCAAAGCCACTTGTGCTCCAGGAACCTGACTGGGAAGCAATTGGCCCCAGCACCCTGGGGACAAGATATTAATGGCAAAACTGTTCATCCCTGCAGAGACAGGGCAGGCACAGAGGAAAGGGAAGAGCCAGGCCCAGGGACATGGCTGCAATGGTGATGGCTGTGAGGTCACTGCCACTGCAGCAGCCTGGCTGGCCCTCAGCAGACATTCTGGCCACAAGTGCTGTGAGGCCACCCAGCACATCAGAGAACCCATACAAGAGAAATTCCATCCTTGGGGAGGGCAGGGGTTTCACCATGTCAGCTTTCACAAAGCTCCTGCTCTTGAAGCATTCCAGGCATGGGGCATCCACTTCTCTGGAAAAGCACTTGCAGTTTTGTGCCCCTCTCATTGTAAAATATTTCCTCCTTCTAACAAATGTAGATCCACCCTGATCCAGTTTAATGATATGGACCCTTGTTCTGTCACTGCAAGTTCTGGGAGAGAATAACACTCCATTTTTCATGGACTTTGACCACTGTGCTTCCATTTACAAAGACCTTGGAGAGGACCCAAAAATCTCCCAAGACTGTGTTTGGAGGCCTCATCACATCATCATCAGGCAGAGGCTGAGGGCCCTGGGCTCAGTGGAGACTATGGACAGAACATGAGTAGCCTGAGAGGGATTGAAGGGAGGTTCCACAGATGGTGGAGCTTTTCTTCATTGCATAAAACAGCCTGAAAAAGAAATATTGGCACCAAGGGCAGGTGGGGAGGCCCAGAGTGAACACAAGGATAAAGAAATTTCTGTTCCAGGGCAGGACTGTGGTGCAGCACATGGCCCAGAAGGAGTCTGGAGCAGCCCAAGGCTGTGTATGGCCAGGCAGAGGCAGCAGGAGGCAGAGCTGTCAGCAAAGGAAGGGCCAGCGAGGTGGAGCAGCCGGGGGATGATGACAGCCTGCAGGGACAGAGGGCAGGGCATGGACACCGTAGCACAGCCTGGGCTGCAGAGGGCACAGGGATGGGCAGCAGCTGAAAGGCCCTGCCAGAGCCAACTGCTGCAGCACTTGGGCCATGGCTGCTGGCCCTGGGCCTGAGGCCAGCAGGGGACAAGTGAGCCTGGCTGTGCTGGGGCCTCATTGCCTCCTTGTCCCTGTTCAGCAGCCTGGCAGGGGCTGCCCCATGGTCCTGCCCTTGGCATTGCACATCCCCAGAGCCCAGTGCCCTGGGAAGAGCCCTGAGCAATGAGGGAGGGACAGGATCTGCCTTGCCAGGGACTGGGGCTCAGCCCTTGGCCCTTTGCATTCCTGAAACACATCCAGCTGTGCTCAGCACCAGAGACACCTTTCCCTGCTTTGTCCCCACCTGCCATCAGTGCCTCCAGTGTTCTGCTCTAACTGGGACCTGAAGACACTTTCTGAGTCCTGGCCCTCACTGGGATCTAGTTAAATATGAGAAACTTCAGTGCTTCAATCTCACTTGGAGCTCTTGAGAAGTTTTTTGACACACTCTCTCAGGGACTGAGTCTGATGTAAACAGCGCCAAAGTCCCCAGAGGGTGATTCAAGTCCTTTTGCTGTTCCTGTGCTGCTGAGCTGGGCCAGGCTCCTGGCACAGAGGCAGCTCCTGGCAATGGCAGCGCTGCAGAGAGACAGCTCTGCCCAGGAGCAGCTCCTGTGACAGCCCAGCAGGGCTGGGGCACTGCCAGGGCATGGCAGGGACACGAGCAGGGCACAGGCAGAGCTCACAGTGCTCAGCACTGGCAGGGGCTGTGTCATGTCCCAGAGGGGGCTGTGGCACAGCAGCACCTCTGTGGCTGTGTCATGGAGCCAGAGAGCAGCTGTGATGTCAGAAAGGGGCTGTGTGACAGCACAGGGTGGGTTGTGTGAGGACACAGATTGGGCTGTGACATCACAGAACAGCCTGTGATATTGCTGAGTGGGCTGTGACAGCACTGGACGGTTGTGTGACACCATAGAGAGGGCAGTGAGGTCACAGAGGAGACATCATAGAGGGTGGCTCTGTGATATCAGACAGCAGGCTGTGACATTACAGAGCAGCTGTGTGATGTCCCAGAGAAGGCTGTGGCATCAGAGAGTGTGTTCTGCCATCACAGGTTGGCTATGTGACATCAGAGAGGGGCTGTGACATCCTGGAGCAGGATGTGACATCACAGAATGGCCGTGGGACATCCCAGGGCAGATTGTGTGACATCACAGCAATGACTGTGACTTCACAGATCACAGAGGCTGTGTGACATCACAGGGGCTATATCACATCACAGGGTACTGTATGACATCACAGGGGTTGTGTGACATCACAGGGCTGTGTGACAGCACATGTGGCCATGTAACATCACTGGGGGTTGTGTGACAACACATGGGTTGTGTGACATCCCAGGGCTGTGTGACATCATAATGACTGTGTGACATCATAGGGTGCTGTGTGACATCACAGAGCTGTGTGACATCACAGGGGCTGTGTGACTCTCATAGTGTGCTGTGTGACATCACAGAGCTGTGTGACATCACAATGACTGTGTGACATCATAGGGTGCTGTGTGACATCACAGGGGCTGTGTGACTTCATAGGGTGTTGTGTGACATCACAGGGTGTTGTGTGACATCATAGGGTGTGGTGTGACATCACAGAGCTGTGTGACATCACAGGGCTGTGTGAGGTCACTGGGGAGGTCACTCTGCCTTGTTCCCCCCTCACAGTCCAATGCTGCTCGTGCACAGGGGGGTCCCCTGTCCCCCCAGGTCCCCCCGCCCCCCATGCCACAGCCTCCCCCAGAGGATGTTCCACGAGATCGACCCCAGAGCCTGACACGGGGACAGGGGCCAGGCCCTGGGGGTGGCACAGGGGGACAGGGACCCCCCGGCAGCGTCCCCGTGTCCCAGGGCCAGAGCCTGGGCCAGGGCTCCTTCACCCTCTTATGAGCCAGGGGCTGAGAGCATTTAAAAAATCCCCAGCACGGGATCAGCAAAACCAGATTTAATATTGAGCTACAGCACTGTGATAAATGATCTCCCCTGAAGGTTGCAAACGAGGATTGTTAGAGAGTTGGACTTGTCACTTACCTTATCATGTGATACACTGTTCTGTATGACTCCAGTTCATTCTTTAATCCGGTTGTTGTATTCCCTTCATTAAATCCAGTTAGTTGTATTCTCTGTTCCAGTTTGTTCCCTGTTACTTCCCACTTCTGCCTTCTCCCCTACCTCATTCCGGGCTGGCTGCTGCTGCTCCCCTCCTGTCCATCAATTGAAAGAACGTGCCCAACATGTAAAATCGCAAAGGTCCCGAAACACCACTCTTCAGGGGAGTTCCCTTGAAGAGAAAAAGCCCCTGGAACAGCGAGCCAATACAAGATTAAGGAACCCTCCAGGCACCAGACAGTCAGCTACAGGACCAGCTGCTAAAAATTGCCTTCGTCCTCCAGTTCTGAGCTCACCATCTCATGAAAAGCGACTTTACATACAAACAGCCCTAAACAACACGAGACACTGTAAGTCCATGGGCACTCTTATAAACCTGCAACTCTCCTTCCATTCTGTGAGAGTCCCCTGGGTGTGTGGGGTACTTATTTTTGGGTGCAGCCAGGCGGCAGTACCACGATATGAATGTTCCATTAGCTCCTCTGCTGCTTTTAGTAATAAAGAGTTGCGTAGTTAAAAGCTTCAGTTCTGGTTATTTTTAACTTCGGGATTACGGGATCCCCATTCCCGGCGG
This sequence comes from Erithacus rubecula, assembly GCF_903797595.1. Classification (NCBI taxonomy): domain Eukaryota; kingdom Metazoa; phylum Chordata; class Aves; order Passeriformes; family Muscicapidae; genus Erithacus; species Erithacus rubecula. Next base: position 18,354 of record NW_027635433.1, on the reverse strand, counting down.
GTCTAGGGCACCTCACCCCCAGGCCTCCCTTTCCTGGGAAACCCGACCTGGGCACGGGGCTCTCCGGCCGCTCTGGGATTGATGATCACCCACAGCAAAGGGAGAGAACAGGAGAAAGAGAGAGAAGGAGATTGGCAATCAGGGCTCGCAGTCGCAGCGCCCAGTCCTGCTCCGCCGGGGCTCGGAGCCGCAGGCGCAGGAAAAAATGGATCCGCGGCTGGCGGTGCTTGCCCCGCTTTGGGCCGGAGCCGGCGGGTTGCAGGCAGAGCTGGAGTGCAGGCCCCGGGAGCTGAGCACAGCCCGGCCTGGGGGTCCTGCAGTGCGCGGCCGAGGAGGGTCCCGGGGGATCCCGGGAGGGGATCCAGGCGAATTCCCGGGAATTGCCCCGTGCCCGCCCCACGCGCTCCTCTGACGCTACGGCTTTTGCCTTCCGCAGCCGACGGCAATGCCGGGATCTGCCCGGCGACCGGTGACGCCCTCTGCACACTCGGGCTGCTATTGGCTGGCAGGAAAGAGCGGGGCCAATGGCGGGGCCGGAGGCTGCTCAGGGGCGGGGCCGCAGCCGAGCGGCACCATGGCTCCAGCGCTGGGGCTGGGGCGCTCCTGGGGGCCCCGGGGGGCGGCCAGAGCTGAGGGGGACCCCCGGCCCCGGGACTCTTTGATCGCCCATTCCGGAGCACGGAGAGGCCCCTACACCCACGTTCCCGGGCGCCTTGATCCCCCCGAACCCCCATTCCCGGCCATGCGCTCCACCCTGCACCCCCTTATCCGGCACCAATAACCCCAGTGAAACAGGGGATTTAAGGGTTAAATAGAATGAGGAGTAGAACATATGTTTTCAGTTACTGTGTGCTTATAAGGAAAAGAATGTACAACAAGAGATCCCTGATGTATAGGTATCAGTTACTGTGTGCTTATAAGGAAAAGGAATGCACGATAAGAAGACCCCTGATGTATAAGGAAAGGGGCCCCTCTTTGTAAAAGTGCAAAGTCTGCAAAATATCATGACCAAGAGGCTAAAAGCGCATGCGTGGAAAGACAAGGTGAAGAGTTCAACTAGTGAGGAAGACTGTTACTTCATCATTTTCCACCCACAGACTCATTTGAAGACCACCGACTCAATTAACTACGCAGCCGCAATGAATATGCAACTAATCTCCATATGAAGCGGGAAACAGGCGGGGCAGATAATCAATATGTATAGGCGATTTAGAATATGCATGGACTTCCTAGATAAATAGAAGGTTAGAAGCATGTACGGTACGCAGGATTTGGGAGGATGCTCTCCCCCTGCGTCCAGCGCTGAATAAAATACGTACCTACTCCACAACTTTACAGGTTGTGAAGTTTATTTTCCGCACTTCATTTGGCACCCCAGATGGGACCTTCCTGTCTGCCTGCGGGATCGAGCTGAGGGCCGGACGACTCCACGGCGCGCCCCGGGATTTCCTGGAGGAGACCCCGACCCCGGCTCGCTTACTGCAGCGACAGAAAGGACCACTGGCTGGCGGATGAAACGGTACGTATTAATTCTGGGGGGTTTGTAAGACATATGCACGCGTGATTGGAGGGCTGTTGATAAATCGCAGGAGACGTCCTGCGTACAACAAAGTCCCTGTGGAGGTCAGGCTTGCAAGCAGCGGGCTGGTGGAGTTACCGGCAGAGGGACACCGGTAGGGCCACTCCATTCCCTTAACCTCCGGGTGGAGAAGGGAGGAGGGGGGCCGGTGAAGGAATTCGCTGACTGATAGAGCAGCCGCGGAGCGACCCTAGAACGCGGGTCGAGTGGATTCCTGTTCCCAGGTGGTGTGTGTGTTGGAGTCCGGACATTGCGAGTGAGGTGAGTGACTGAGTGAGACGTACCCAGGAGGGGAGTAAGTGTGGGGTATTCTTTTCAGAAAGGCAGAATTGTGTAATGTGCGGCGTGATGCGAGCGGGACTGTAGCTGTGCTGAGAATATAATGATTGTTGGTAGAAAGTATGAATAATAAGTGTGCTGTGTTTGTACAAGAGTGAGCGTGCCGTGTTGGTGCATTGTGTGCTTCGTTTGCGTACTGAGAAGAGTGAAAAAGGGGGTCCGCTTTTCAATGGTTTGGGCGTGATCCTTGGGAGTTTGTGAACCTAATAGACTGCCAGATAGAGAGAGGAAACAAATTGACTGATCTAGCAGTTGGTATTGTGCGTGGGAAGGGGATTGGAAAGAAATTTTAAAGTTCAGTAAGGTGTAGCTTAGGTGTAAAGTGGGCAGGGGACGAAAAGAGAAGAATGGGATCTACACAGAGCACAGAAGTCCCTAAAGCCAGCCCTTTAGGGTGTATTATAACACATTGGAAAGAAGTTGCAGGAACTGGTGGCACTGAAAATAAATCCACCCTAATTAAATATTGTAGCCAGTGGTGGCCACTGTACAGACTAGACCACGGACTAAGGTGGCCACCTACCGGGACTTTAGATTATGATACTCTGTTGCAACTAATGTTGTTTTTAAGAAGAGAGGGCAAATGGAGTGAGGTTTCCTATTGTGACATGTTCTTCTCTCTCTGAAACCACCCTGAATGGCAGAGAGACTGTGGGATTAAGACACCCTCTGACCCTTTAGTTCTAGCCCTTGAGAAGGAAAGGAAAGCAAATAAAGGGAAACTTGAAAGGTGTTGTTCAGCATGTGATATAGGTGAGCAGTGTACCAGATTAGACAAAATGCACAATTTGGATATGCAGGAACAGGGTATGAGTGACCTATTCAAATCTCCTCCTCGAGCTCGGAGAGAGGGAGAGGATGATTCAGAAGAACTACCTGGTCTAGCCCATTCTCCTCCCAGAAGCCCTGTGTCTTCTAGGACGAGAAATAAGGTGCTACAATTCCCTTTGAGAGAGGCTGTGGGACCAGAAGGAGGGAGGGTTCTAGTAAAAATACCCTTTTCTACTATTGATATAGAAGCATGGGAAAAAGTTGCTAAAAACTACCGTAGTGACCCAATAACTACAGCAAAGCGTTTGCGGTATATTATAAACAACATAATCCAGATTGGTCTGATATGCAATTATTGCTGGATGCATTAACTGAAACAGAAAAGCAATTAATCCTGAAAACAGCAGGAGATCTAGCAGAGGATTATTATAAAGCCCAGCAATTGGATACAAAGGACTATTTTCCCCTCCAGAATCCACAGTGGGATCCAAACAGGACAGCAGAAATGCAGAAGTTAGAAAGCTACCAAGAATGGATAGCAAAAGGGATGGAACGGGCAATACCTAAAACTATAAATTGGTCAGCACTATATGCTGTTAAACAAGGTCCCTCTGAAACACCATCTGAATTTTTGGATCGATTAAGGGATGCAATGCGCCGCAATACATCTCTGGACCCTGAAGCAGAGGTGGGGATTCAACAACTAGTGAATTTATTTTTGGGTCAATCTACGGGGGATATTAGGCGTAAGCTTCAAAAAATAAAAGGGCCCGAGGCAAGAAATCTAGAGAATTTACTAGATGAGGCGTGGAGAGTATTTAGCAATAGAGAAGAGGGATATAAGCAGAATATGAGGAAATTGGTGGCAGTGGTGAGAAAAGAGAGAGGAGGACAAAGTCGTGGGCAAGGTCGACGAGGGGGACAAGGGGGCCCACCTCAGTTGGGTAAAGATCAGTGTGCGTTTTGTAAAGAGTTTGGGCATTGGAAGAATGAATGCCCTAAACGGAGGAGAGACAAGGAAAAAGACGTGATTGCATATGCAAAAGGAAACTGAAGGGGACCGGGAGATCGACCCCCAGGAGATTCCCTGGTTATAACAATGGAACTGGGGGAGGAGGGAAAGGAAGTAGAGTTTGTAATTGATACAGGAGCAACATATTCAGTATTGAATAAGGCCCTGGTGCCTGTGGGAAAAGATTATGTTACGGTACAAGGAGCCACTGGCCAGTCTGAAAAGACTTATTTTTGTAGACCTCTAAAATATAAATTTGGGAAACAATGGGGCACTCATAAGTTTTTATACATGCCAAATTCCCCAAAGGCGCTCCTGGGAAGAGACTTATTGGAACAATTACAAGCGACCATTGTATTTAAGAATGGGGAGATTACTTTGGAGGTAAATGATGAACAATATATAGAAGTATTGAGTTTAATATTGACAATCATTGAAATTGAAGAAGAAATTAGAGAAGAAATAATTAGTCAGGTGTTCCCCGGAGTATGGGCTTCCAATGTGCCAGGGAGAGCGAAAAACGCACCTCCTATAATAATTAAACTTAAAGAAGGGAAACAACCAGTTAGGATCAAGCAGTATCCTTTGAGAAAAGAAGACAAGGAAGGAATTAGGCCAGTGATTGAGAACTTTTTACAACTAGGATTACTAAAAGAATGCCAATCTGATTTTAATACTCCTATTTTACCCGTTCGGAAACCTGATGGGTCATACAGGGTGGTGCAAGATTTGCGAGCTGTTAATAAGATAACTGAAGATCTTTATCCAGTAGTGGCAAACCCATATACTTTATTAACATGCTTAACACCAGAGTTTACTTGGTTTACTGTTTTAGACCTAAAAGATGCCTTCTTTTGCCTCCCTCTCCATGAAGCCAGTCAGAAAATTTTTGCATTTGAATGGGAAAATCCTAAAACTGGACGGAGAACTCAACTCACATGGACAGTACTTCCCCAAGGGTTTAAAAATTCTCCTACTTTGTTTAGAGAGCAGCTTGCCAAGGACTTAGAGGCTTTGGAGGCCCCCCCAGAAGAAGGAAGGTTGCTGCAGTACGTAGATGATCTTTTAATAGCCACTAAGACGGAAGAAGCATGCGTGGCCTGGACGGTGAGTCTCTTAAACTTTTTGGGACTCCAGGGGTATAGAGTATCAAAGACAAAGGCTCAGGTGGTGAAGCAGAAGGTTATCTACCTGGGATACGAAGTTAGTGCTGGACAACGGACCTTGGGGCAAAATCGTAAAGAAACAATATGCCAAACTCCACAACCCCAGACAATAAAGGAACTGCGAACCTTTTTAGGGATGACAGGGTGGTGTAGGTTGTGGATTTACAACTATGGGTTGCTTGTTAAACCTTTGTACACGCTTATGGCAAATGGAGGCAGAGATCTCAAGTGGACTAAAGAAGCCACCCAAGCCTTTCGTCGATTAAAGGATGCTCTTATGTCAGCCCCAGCCCTAGGACTTCCTGATGTAAGTAAACCATTCTTTTTGTTCTCCCATGAGAAACAGGGGATTGCCCTGGGAATACTAGCACAGAACCTAGGGCCATACCGAAGGGCAGTTGCTTACTTCTCTAAACAGCTGGATGCAACGGCCAAAGGATGGCCAGGGTGCCTCAGAGCGGTGGCAGCTGTTGTGATGAATATTCAAGAGGCACGCAAATTCACCCTGGGCCAGAAAATGACTGTATTAGTATCTCACACAGTATCTGCAGTATTAGAGGTAAAAGGGGGGCACTGGCTTTCCCCACAAAGGTTCTTGAAATACCAAGCTATTATGGTGGAACAAGATGATGTGGAAATAGTGGTGACTAATATTGTCAACCCAGCTTCTTTTCTCAGTGGAAATCAAGGAGAACCAGTACATCATGATTGTCTGGAGACTATCGAAGCCACCTACTCCAGCCGACCAGACTTGAAAGACACCCCTTTTGACGATGCAGAAACCTGGTTTACTGATGGAAGCAGCTACGTCATCAGTGGGAAGCGATATGCTGGGTATGCAGTTACCACCAGTAAAGAGGTACTGGAATCTGGACCTTTGCCAGTAGATACCTCTGCACAGAAGGCTGAGATAGTTGCCCTGATTCGTGCCTTGGAAATGGCAAAAGGGAAAAGAATAAATATATATACAGACTCAAGATATGCATTTGGGGTTGTCCACGCACATGGAGCTATCTGGAAAGAGAGAGGACTGTTAAATTCACAAGGAAAGAACATAAAACATGCACAAGAAATAATGCGATTATTGGAAGCAGTCCAGATGCCTGAGAAGGTAGCAATTATGCACATTAGAGCACACCAGAAGGTGAGCTCAGAATTGGAAGAAGGAAATGAGCTGGCGGACAGAGAGGCAAAAGAGGCAGCAAAGGGTGAGATAATAATTGAGGCAACCTTAATTCCAGATGGACAGATATCCCTTGAAGGTAAGCCGATATATGATAAAAAGGATAAGGAATTAATTGAGGATCAGAAAGGAACATATAATGAGGAAGGATGGGCTGTCACTACAGAAGGGAGGCTGGTTGTCCCCTCCCACATACTATGGTCCCTAGTTAAAAAGGAACATCAGAAAACACACTGGGGAGCAGATGCTCTATATACCCATCTAACTGAAAAGATTACTGCCAGAAATTTATATGCTATTGTTACCCAGGTTACTCGGCAGTGTGACCTTTGCCTCCAGACTAATCCTAAGAATACCCCTAAACCAAAACTTGGTCAAATTGGAAGAGGCCAGGGGCCTGGGCAGCAGTGGCAAATTGATTTTTCAGAACTTCCAAGAAAAGGGGGGTATAGATACTTATTGGTGATGACAGATACCTTTTCAGGGTGGCCAGAAGCCTTCCCAACTAGAACTGCCAAAGCCCGGGAGGTAACTAGAGTGCTGTTACAAGAAATAATACCACGCTTTGGAGTTCCAGCCACTATATCCTCAGACAGAGGACCACACTTTATTTCAAAAATAGTGCAACAAATTAGTCGCCACTTGGGCATAGATTGGGAACTTCACACCCCTTATCATCCTCAGTCAAGTGGCCAAGTAGAAAAAATGAATCATTTAATTAAACAGCAAATTGTGAGGTTAGGACAAGAAGTTAATTTGCCCTGGCCCCAATCACTCCCATTGGCATTGATGCGAATTCGAACTAAGCCAAGGACTAAAGAAAAGTTAAGTCCCTTTGAAATGCTTTACGGGAGGCCATATGGAGTGCAAAAGGGAAATTCTACCCAAGTCGGAGAGGAGACATTGGCCACCTATATGGTGGCTTTGAGCAAACAGCTCAGAAAAATTGAAAAACATGTGGCTGGAACTCGGGGCAGAGGTCTGGATGGACCAGTGCATAATATACAGCCTGGAGATTATGTATATGTTAAGTCTTTTACAGAAAAAAACCTTGAACCACAGTGGGAAGGACCATTCCAGGTGCTACTTACTACCTTCACTGCAATTAAGATCAAGGAACAGAGCGCTTGGATCCACCATTCTCGGGTGAAGAAAGCTCCAGAAGCTCCTTGGAAAGTAATATCTGGTGATAACAGACTAAAGCTCAAGCTTACACAAACAAAATGAGCATATTACAGTTAAGGGTGTTTGGTGATTCAGGATGTAGAAATTTAATTGTTTTGTTTGTAAATATAATTATATTCCAAGAATTGGAAAGTACCTTTAGCCAGAGTGATGTTGAATGGCCTTGGTCCCAGGCTTTTGTCCGGTCTACCGGATATATGGGGAAGGTACAAAATTTGAACCTGTCAACTGTAGTCATGCATGAAAACCAGGTATATGAAAAGCACGAGTGGCGGAAACAAGGGTTGTGGTCATTTCAAGGGACTGTGGGAGAGACCATCAGAGTAGGATGTCGAATGATTAATGGAACTAACCATGAGAGACCAACTAAAATCAGTGTCTCATCTCCCCCTGCAGGCGGACATAATGAGATTTGTAAACAACACAGTGGGCCACATTGTTGGTATAATTTTACATTAGATTGGACTGTTGAGGTGGTATGCCTTTGGGCTTATAGAGATCTTGGGCTCTCATTTAAATTTAGAATAAATACCATAACTGAACCTGTTCAGGTTCAGACTCAGAGCACACCACTTGAACTTAAACTTATGATTTATGAGGTAGGCCCATATATAGTGAGAAATACAGGACAACAGCAATTATTATTCAATCCAGAATGGTCTCTCAAGCGTGTTGAATTGCTAATACAAACCAATATTTCAGAGATTCAACCAGCCTGTTCCCCCTTCCTAAAACCATCCCTAGAAGGGTGGACAACATGGTTACAGAAGCAAGTATACCTTAGGAATAGGATGCGAAGAGATCTAACGGGAATGTTTGGAACAGGGTTAGGAATATTGAATGGAATTGACTCTGAAATACTAGCAAATAAGTTAACAACTGCAACAGATGATTTGACAAAACTGAGGCAACCTCTACAATCATCCTTATTGGCATTAGGAAATAGCCAGTGGCAGGTTTCAAAGGTGTTACCGAACTGGGAAAAGGCTGAGGACCAGGACCATAAGTTAATAATAGACGCACTTAGCACGGTTCAAGATAATGTGTCTTTAGCTTTCATTTGTGTACAAGCGCAGTTATGGATTCAATCCGCAGCTGCCTTGGCTATAAGAGAAGGCAATGAAGGCACTTTTCCAATTGAGGTCCGAAAAGTTGTTTGGGACAACACTAATGATTTTGAAAGAAAATTCCAATCCTGGTGGACTCTAGTAAATTTCACCTATGATCCTGTTACTAATATGGCCACTACCTTCGTGCTTACCATACGTAATGCTACAGTTTATGCTATTCACCCCATCATTGCATTGGGATTCAATCATGAGGGGACGGTGTTGTACCCCTCAGAGCATAGGGCGTGGGCCCGGTCAGTAAATGGGAAATGGCAAACTGTGAATGTAGAATCTTGTGTTACTCGAGAACAACAAGGGTTTATCTGTGAAAGCAATACAATTGATGCTCAAGACGTATGCCTTGACACCGAGCAGGGTGTATGCCACTTTGAAATTCATCCAGATGCTGATCAAAAGACTATACTTATATATACTGGTCAAGGATGTGTATGTTTAAGAACCACTTGTGTTTTTGTAAACATAGACAACGAGAATGTAACCCTGCCTGTTAAGAATAACTCTAACGTCTGTATTTGTAATTTCGTTAAAATTATGGGATGTGATTTTTCATATTCGTCACCAGTTACATCCCACCAGCTGATAAGGTCTAACTACATGACATACCACAAACTGTCACCTACGCCCATTGGAATGAACCTCACATTGGTAAAGCAATTGGTAAAACATCAAGACTTAGCAAAAATTTTGGAAGAAATCAAAGAGAGTGGGCAAAAGACTTTAGTCACTGTTCACCATGATATCCAAGAAATAAATAGAGTCTTAGAAAGGGTTAAGAAGGATGCAAGCCACAACTGGTGGGATGCCCTTTTCGGATGGTCCCCAACTGCAACTGGAATTTTAAATACATTATGTCATCCAGTAATTGTGTTATTGTTTTTAGTTAGCCTAAGCTTACTGCTGTCTTTTGTACTACTTATTTGGAATTGGAAGATGCTACAACGGATGGCAATACTAACTTCATTGTCGAGAGTACATGGGAAGGCATTAAGAGATACATATCGTAAGGATGTAGAAAAAGAAATCTTGTATTAAGTAAAAGAATTTACTAATTTCCTAGAAAAGGGGGGACTGAAACAGGGGATTTAAGGGTTAAATAGAATGAGGAGTAGAACATATGTTTTCAGTTACTGTGTGCTTATAAGGAAAAGGAATGCACGATAAGAAGACCCCTGATGTATAAGGAAAGGGGCCCCTCTTTGTAAAAGTGCAAAGTCTGCAAAATATCACGACCAAGAGGCTAAAAGTGCATGCGTGGAAAGACAAGGTGAAAAGTTCAACTAGTGAGGAAGACTGTTACTTCATCATTTTCCGCCCACAGACTCATTTGAAGACCACCGACTCAATTAACTACGCAGCCGCAATGAATATGCAACTAATCTCCATATGAAGCGGGAAACAGGCGGGGCAGATAATCAATATGTATAGGCGATTTAGAATATGCATGGACTTCCTAGATAAATAGAAGGTTAGAAGCATGTACGGTACGCAGGATTTGGGAGGATGCTCTCCCCCTGCGTCCAGCGCTGAATAAAATACGTACCTACTCCACAACTTTACAGGTTGTGAAGTTTATTTTCCACGCTTCACTCTGAGCTCATGGGGGATGGCAGGAGATGAATTCCCAGAAGTGGCTGTAACGGGCATCTGTGGGCTTGGGAGCATTCAGGGAATTCTGGGACGTTTTTGGGGGTACCAGAATGGGCGCTGAGGGGACACTTAGGGATCCTTGGAGTTTCTGGAGGACATCTATTGGACATACAGGGGGGGGATACCGGGGTTCTGTGGAGCACGGTGCATGATGGGTATTGTAGTCCCAGCTCCAATGGGGCTCTATGGGGCTGCAAGGCATGCTGGGAGTTAGAGGCACAAAGTAAAACTGGCGCCGACTCCAGGCACCACCCCTGAGGCCCCAATCCCTGGCCTGTACCTCCTTGGTGGCACCTTGGGCTGACACATACCTCCGGAGGGTGTCTGTTTTCACAGGGGAAAATAAGGTGTTTTAGATTGCTTCAAAAGTAAAACAAAGGGGAGAAAACCCTGTTTGCTTGAGTGGAAGCAGTTCTCCAAGCACAGCAGGTCCCAGGTGAGTGAGGGAAGACAGGATCGGATTGCGGAATGTGGAGCAAGATTGCCCACACTGGCTCAGACCTCAAGGCACAGCTTCTCTGAGCAGGCCAGACCTCCTGAGGAGAAACTCTGGATCAATATCAATCACAGAATGCTAAAGACAAGACCTGCTAAGACCTCTGCTTAAAGACAACAGTAATAAAATCCATCCTTTAAAATAGGAATGGATATTTTTAAGAAACACTTTGAAGTGTTTTTCCATAACTATTATAGGAAATATTCCTAATGAACTATACCAGACCAGAGGGAAATCAAGGCAGAGCCATGGTTTGCTAGGAAACCTCTCAAGAACTCCAAGTGAGAATCAAACTCCAAAGTTTCTGAAAGTTTTAATGGGTCCTACTGAGGGACACAACTGAGAAAGTGTCTCCATACCTCAATCAGAGCAGAGAACTGGAGGCAGAGGTGACAGGTGGGGACAAAGAGAAGCCAAGTCTTGGTGTCCTGGGGCACAGCAGGGTCTGTGCCACCAAGGGCTCTGAGGAGACACCTTGTCCTGAGCCACTGGGGCCTCCTGGCACAGCCCCAGCAAGGCTGGGCACTGTCACCCCTTGTGCTGCCCTCAGCATCCCCCCACATCCCAGTGGCCTCAGGGATCTGCTGGGACCAGTCCCTGGGGAGCCTTGGTCAGGAATGGCCCTGGGGTCTCCTTCATGCTCCCAGGAACTACAAGTTTTCCAAGGGCTTTGGGTTTTGCTTTTGCCTTGGAGTCTCTGAGAGCTTTGTGCAATCATGGCCTCCAGTTACCTTCTTTAATTAGTCTTTTGAGAGCCTTTGTCAGTAACAACATTTAGTAGAGCTCAATGCCTCTAGGTGCTTCAGTTTTCAAAGGTTCTTTACTTTTTCCTTTCCACACTGACTTTCTGAGAACTGACAACACTCAGACAAAGAGGGGGTTTCAATTTTTTTTCAAGCAATCCAACATTTTTAAGGTTCCCCACTGCATACAGGCACAAGGTGCCACCAAGGAAATTCCTCATCCCCAAGGCAGAACCCTGCAAGCAATGTTTGAGACCTTTTCACTCCTTGGTTCCCTGAGGCCTTGCAGTGTCAGAAAGGTTCCTTGGTTCCAGGAGGTTCTGGGCTGTCACAATGGAGATTTGGGTCCATGGGGCCCCACGGTGTCACAATGCTCTTTTTGGTTCCATGAGGCCTTGATCTGTCACAATGGACCCTTGGTTCCATGAGGTTCATTGGTGTCACCATGGTCTCCTTGGTTCCATGAGCCATCCCAATGTCACAACGCACCCTTGGTTGCATGAGGTTCCTGCAGCATTACTTCGCCTATAGCCCAGCAGAGCTCATCTGTTCTGTCCATTAGCTGGGCCATCACTCAGGGCATCTTCCCCCTCTAAGGAATTGCTGAGATAACCCAGGCTGGACATCAGTCTTGTCCTGAATTCTCTTTGGTGCTAGGCAGGTGGAATTCCCAGCTGACCATGAGCATCTTGCTCTGAGAGCAGCTGAAGGGAGATAAACCTTGAATTCCTGAGTGACACACACTTCACTTTACAAACAATAAAAGCCACACAAAATTTTTACAAAGAAGAAGTCTTCTGCATACTCCCTGCAAACGGGCACGGCTTCTCTCCTAGTTCTGGATGCATCTTCGTGGTTTCTTTTCTGGAAGCTGAGTGAAAGGGCTCCATGTGCACTCCCTCATCAATTTGGTGCTAAGTTACATTGACTCCTGATCTCTGCTATTTCTTCACTAGCTGTAATAAAGGTAAGTTTAATGTGCACTGTGTTTGTATCTACCTGCACTTCTTTTGTTTGTCCTGTACAGTAAGTAGTCAGTTTAAAGAGTCTTGTCTGTTTATGTTGAATCCATTCAGTAAATAATTCATTTTAGAATAGACCTAATCCACCATGGTAAAGAACTTGTGCGAAAGAGCAATTTGGGCTGCAGGCTACCTGAAACAGAGTTACTGCCAGAAACCTGAGCATAGGGCAGGACTTGTCTAAGCTTTCATTCCATTTGTAACGTATTTCATTTAAGAACAAAATGAGAGAAATCCTTTCTTTTCCACATTTATTCCTTTCCTGTTTATACACTGATATCAGCAATCTCCAGTTGACATTGATCCCCAGCACCTCCTAATGCAGTCTGAATAAATATGAAAATCAAGACACTTTATGGCTGACCATCAATCACACTTTGTACTTACCCCCACTGCCCATTTCCCTTATCCAACCCCTGACACTCAGAGCAGCCTTGTGCAAATCTGAGCTTCCTCCACTCCAGTCTGTGCCTGCAGCTTTCAGCTCCATGGCACCAACTCCCACCTGCTTTCCTTGGAGAATGAACTGCTCAAGACACAGAAGAATGTTCATTTATTGTGAGCAAACAAACCAAGGGAAGGCACAGCTCCATAAAAAACAAAAATCATTCCTCTACTGAATATTACATCCCCTTTCCACAGCAGACAGTCTCAGAGCAATGGAAAACACATCCTGTGCCCAGCACAGATCCCAGGATGCCCCAAACCCTCCCAGCCTCGATTCTGCCCAGATTTGCTCTTTGCACACGAGCCCCACACTGAAGTCACAAGCTGCCTCCAATGCCCAGAGGAAGGAAAAGAGAGAAAGTGGCTGAAGAGCTCTCTTGTGCACAGCTACAGTTGCACTAATGCCCATCTTCTGGGCTCACAATACCTTGATCCAACACGCTCTACTGCATCTGTTCCCTGGGTAGAAATCTGGCTGGATGGCCAAGTCCAAGGGGTGCTTGGCAATGGAGCCACATCCAGGGGTGTCCCCAGGGTTCAGGATTTGGGCCAGGGCAGTTCAGTCTCTTTCTTGCTGATCTGGATGAGGCCATCGAGGGCACCCTCAGTCAGATGCCAGGTGAGCCCAGGCTGGCTGGGAGTGTGGCTGTGCTGCAGGGCAGGAAGCTCTGCAGAGGGATCTGCACAGGCTGGAGACATGGGCCCAGGACAATGGGATGAGGTTCACCAAGGCCAAGGGCTGGCTCCTGCCCTGGGCTCACAACCACCCCAAATCCCTGACTGTGCCCTGCCCCTGATCCCCACAGCCTGTCCTGTTTCCTTCATTCCTGCAGTGCCAGGCACTTTCTGGGACAGGGGAGCTCTGCTGAGAGGATGGAGGGAGGTGCAAGTGCCACCCCTGCAGTGGGAACCACAACTCATCAGGTTTGTGTTCTTTGGGGGTCAGGAACTTGTGAGACACAGAAGCATAGATAGGTTTCTCTTCATGGCCAACAAAAAAAAAAAAGTAACAATGATATAATTCCATAAACATCACAATTTCTCCTCAGCTCTGTGCCATGGCAAAGCAGTATCTGATGTGTCCAATGTGGGAGGATAGTTTGTAGGGATAGTACAGAAGGCAATATTTCCCAATGAATTACAGCTGTATTGATTGCTGGGAAATGAAAACAGCCTTGCCTGCCCAATGAGGATGGGTATTCTAAAAGTGTGGGCTAACTAGTCAAGGGTAAGTTACTGATGCAGTTAGAGCTTGAGACCTAGAGATGGCTGCAGTTTGGGATGGAGTCTGCAGGCTGTGCTGTGAGGAGGAATGGGCATGTTGTTGTGTAAGGGACAGACAAGGTAAGATGCTGTGTGAGGGGCATACAGGGTTAGGTGTCCGCCTAGGGGACAGGTTGGGGTCAACCTGTCTTGCAGAAGGAAACTTAGAGAGAGGAGAGAAGAAGTCAGTGCTGTGTGGAGCTCCACATGAGGAAAGGGTCAGAGTTGGCTGGAAGAAATAATGAGAAGTATTTAATAAAGTGTTGATGCTTGGTTAGCACCCAATGGACATGGCTCAGCTGAGGCCTTATTAGCAGGCCATGAAAATGGCTCGTCTGAGGGTTCAATGCAACAATCTAGCTGCTAAACTATTAAAAAGTATTAAGCTAAACTATTAAAATCATATTTAAAAGGTCAGGCTATAGCAGCCTATTCATAAAATTGATACTACTGCAGCTAGAATATATGAGAGAAGGAAGAGATGGCTAGTTTGTTGCTATATAGAGGATAGATGCAGTAGGTTTGCTGCTAAAAAGCACGTATACAGACTTAGCTAAAAAAGTAGAAGGGGTGGTCATCTCACGCTTGCAAGAGCCAATAGTAGGAGAAGTATATGTACCTAAAACAAATGAAATTATGCCAAATATGCTTAAGCCATTATATTTTGGATTATAAATGTAGATGGTGCCTTCAATAAATTGAACTATGCTTTATCAATCACACTGATTGGTTGCATATTTCCCTCGCCAAAGCTTCTCCACAAGTGGCATCCAGAACAGGGACCTCGAAGCTCTGCCACTCTGCACTGACCCACCGCCGGAGGTAAGCGAGCTGGCAAGCACCAAGCAGCAGCGCTTGGAGGGCAAGGATCTCTGTATGTTGGCATACAAATGGATCCCGTGCCTGAGCACTCCCAATAAAGGAAGCTCGCCGTCCGGGTTACACCACCGATCAAAGGCTGCCATGCGCGCACGTTAACAGGCAATCGGCTTAGATTGCTGGACTTCCCCTTTCCTTCTTTTGTAAAAAGGGAGGGATATGGATAAGCCAGTGGCATATGATTTATTTAAATGCTTTTTAGAAAAGCAAAAGGTAGAACTTGATCTTAAATATATTTGCCCAAGCTGTTAGACTATGCTAAAGAACAGGGCTTTTTTACCAACCCAGATGACTTTTTCAAAATTGAAGAGATTGCTTGTACAGACCAGTCATAGATAAGTATAAGGTAGCAAAAAAGTTGTCTCAGACCTACTGGATCATAATTGCTTAGAGGCATATAAGGCAGAGAAAAATATTGCTGCTGTTGCCTCTATGCATTTGGATGGCAAACCGCCCACTATGATGTCCACCACAGGACAAAATAAACCTCCTGCTGCACAGCCAGGGATGTATATTTTTGGAGGAGACAATCTTCCTCAAGCACCGACTACACAGCAAGTTTTATTGCCTCCTAAATCTGTCTCTGAAGCAGTGCCTTATGCCCCCCTGCTGCTATCACAGCAGGAGGAGCTGCCTTCAAAGGAGACAGCTGAGTTAGAAAAAACAACGGCACATTCCTCTGATAAAAGGCAGAGGTAAAATCAAGGGTAGAGTGGAATGGGCAAAATCATGAAGGAAGCAATAGCGACTGGAGAAAGGAATTATGTGGCAAAATTACAGGAGCCGAGTGTAACTCGGCAAGCATTTCCAGTTGCATTTACCCTTTCTGGGGAAAATAGAATGGAAGCATCAATAACTCCTTTAAATTGGAAATTGTTAATGCAGCTTCATAGCACAGTTAATGAAGCTGGCATTCATGGGGAACCAACAAAGCAAGTGCTTAATTATATTTGGGGATCAGGGTTACTCTTGCAAGGAGATGTAAAAAATATTTTCTAACTGATTATAACAAGCTCACAATTTATGCTGTGGCAGGTTCATTTCCAGAGTCTTTGTCAAGATCCTGCACTTATTCAGAGAGCACAGGATGATCCGCTTCACGGGATCACATTGGAACAGTTTATAGGGATTGGTCGATTTGCCACACCTGAGACTCAAGCTCTATTGGGGCCAGATGTAGTAAAAGAGGCAATGAGGTTAGCTCGGGCTGCATATAATAAGGTTAGACCAGAACTAGGGGAATTACCATCTTATATGAATATTAGACAAGATCCACAGAAATCTTTTCTAGTTTTGTTGACAAACTTACTGCAGCAATAGAAAGATTAGAGGTACCTCTGTTTATGCAAAAAGCTCAACTTAAGGAGTGCATTACTCATAATAGCAATCCCCAGGTAAAACCAGTGACAGCTACTTTACCAGGCAATTGGGAAGTAGTAGAGCTTTTAGAACGTATGAGTAAAATTCCCTCAGGGAACTCAGGCTATGTTAGTTGAGGCAGTAAATAGTTTGACATCAACCTTAAAAGAGGGGCAGTCTCAGAGTCAAGCCTTTGCTACTGTGCTGGAGTCTCAGAATTAAGCCTTTGTTGCTGCACTGGCACCGCTAAATCCTCCTGACTCCCAGAGTGTCGGCAAGCCTTGTTCAACCAGCAATTCTTTAGATGTGGTCGGTCCGGCCATATACACCGAGAGTGTTGGATTACAAATGTGTGGTGTCATAACTGTCAGCTGGACTCTCATTCCACTGAAGCCTTCAGATGGAGGGCAAAAAAACGAATGGGTGAGAGCAAAGGGACGCTGTGCCAGGACACCAACTGTGGCCCAAACCTCCCAGGCATTCCAGGCTGCCCCTCCCTGCTCCCAGCCAGCGAACTCCGGCCAGCCACAGAGGCAGCCTCAGCTTGGACTTGGCAGACACAATAAACATTGTTTAAAGGATACAAAGCCGGTAAAATCCCTACTGGAGTGTGTGACCTTGATGTTAAATGGACAATCTTATGGAGCTTTGTTGTTAGGCAGATCCTCAACCACCTTACAGGATTTGACTGCGGAACCTGGAGTTATCGATGCGGACTATACAGGAGAAATTATGGTCATGGCTCATACACGTTTTCCTCCTATCAGTATTCCTCCAGGAAGCCATATAGCTCAGCTGGTCCCACAGCAACAACTGGTAAAGGAGGCACAAGGCCCTGTGCGAGGAGCTGGTGGATTTGGATCTACAGGAGGCTTGGTACTACTGACCCTCACAATGGAACAACATCCAGTAGTGGAAGTTATCTTATGGTATGGCCCTCAAGAAAAAACAGCTTCAAGCCTTATTGGACACTGGTGCGGACATTACAATTATTGCCTGGCATCACTGGCCATCTACCTAGCCTCTACAAAACTGCTTAGAGGCAGTTGATGGGGTCGGTGGAGCAGGACGGGTCCAGAAAAGTTGTGAACCAGTACCCATTACTATTGCACAAAATACAGTATCAACTGTAGTGACAGTAATGGACCTCCCTACTGGAGTGCAGGCATTAATCGGGCGAGATGTGCTTGCTCAAATGGGACTGGTGCTACGCATGGACAATGGCCCTTTTTATGGTGGCCATTACTTGGACTTTCCCGATAGAGCAGTGGCTGCTAAAAAGGAAAGTCTTGAGCAAGCCCATCTTTTAGTACAAAAACAACTACAGCAACTGATTGATATAACGCCACGCAAACCACGACTGAAAACAGCTCCACTCCCGACACATCAAGAGAGAGAATGCCTGAGGGACTATCTAGCAGTATAGCCACTGGTGCTCCAACTCCAGAGCCTTCTAAGGAAGAGGATTGAGTAGACAATCCTTCTTTGATTTGAGACATTTGCTCTTCAGGAACCCTCAAGTGTTTGCGACCGTATTGGACTTGGGTGAAGGCGGTGTTTTAAACTCTGTTAAGGGGTGTGGGAGTGGTGCTTGGGTGTTAATCTGTTGTGCAGGGTGTAAACAAAATCTTTGGGTACATCAATCACAGTTGTGGCAACCTGTATGCAGGCAGGTGTAGGTGGGACCTCCATGGAGGTAGCTGGCAGCGAGATGCTCAGGATGAAACTGAGGATCGCTCACTAGGAGCTGCTGAACTTGTTTTAGATAATCGTGAAAACAGATATCAACTGTTAGTACATTTGGTAACTTCTGGACGCTATCAACAGATTAAGTGCTACCTTGCTTACAGTAGCACTCAGGGTCATTTGTTCTTGACATATAGCCATTTCACAAACCATACTATAAGAGAGGAGGAGTGGGATGCTGCTATTAGGAGGTACCAACATCTAATCTTGGGAGATAATATCTAGTATCCTCCCAGTACAGTACAGGCATGGGTACCAGTACAGGCCCCAGCACAATCCAAAACTAATACTGGGTTACCCTGGCAAACAAAACTGGGCAGGATGCCATCTGCCTGTCTTAGGGTCACCAGGCAATCCTTCCTTTTTCCACCTGATAAGTTGTATGCC